>NC_087443.1:83590594-83750800 GCF_036321535.1 Camelus dromedarius | reverse complement strand
ACAGAGAGATACTCCAAAGGGTTACACAATGTGGATAACATTTATAGTAGGCTAGGGAGGGTAGGACAAGGAAAGAAATGAAAGTTTATTGGAGGAGAATAAAAGTCCTGTGGCAGCAGCTTCTCATTGACTGAGGTGTGGCATTTTCCATTGACTGGGCTTATTGCTGGGCAAGAAGGAAGTCTTCCTCCTCCTGCTGGGGTAGTAAAGTAAGTCTTTCTCTTTGGGGTTAGTAACTAGTGTCTTCCTGCACGGGGTAATTGAAGAGGAGTGGTAGGGTGTGGAACTCCCTCCACAGGCCTTTCTGACTCCAATTTTAGTTGAGGTTTCCTTTATTAATTTTCACAAGCTTATGTTATATGCTCATAAGTGAAATGAATAACATATGATACAAGGAAAGGAAAAAAATAAAGATTTTGTTATTATAAGAAACTTACATGACCTGTGAAGTAGTATATTGCTACTTTAGAGAGGACTTGAATTAGTTATAAAGGTAATCTAAGGCAATCACTAGAAAAAATTTTCTAAAATATGTGATAAGTTAATAAAACAGAGAAAATGGAATTGTATAAAATGCTCAATTACAACCAAAAAAGGTAGAAAAGAGTAGAGGATAAAAATAGAAACAAAGAACAAGAGCACTGAATAGAGAAATGTAATGAATATGGTAGATACCAATCCAAGTATATTAACAATGACTTTGAATGCCAATGATGTAAATGCACCAATTAAAGGACAGATGTTGTCGCAATGGGTCTAAAACAGGACCCAACTACATGTTATCTACAATAAACCCACTTTGGATATAAAGATACATTTAGATTAAATGTAAATGGATGGAGAAATATGTATTATGTTAACACTAATAAAAAAGAAAGCAGGAGTAGTCTTATTTCAGACAGACTTCAAAGTAAGGAAAATTATCAGGGATGAAGAAGGGCATCACATTGTGAGAGGTGTCATTTCTCCAGGAAGATGTAATAATCCTTAAAGTATTTGCACTGAACAACAGAGATTCAAACTGTGTTAGGCAAAAAAAAAAAAAAAAAAAAAAAGAAAAGAAAAGAAAAGAAAAGAAAAGAAAAGAAAAGAAAGAAAGAAAGAAACTTCAAAAGAAATAGATGAATCCACTCATAGTTGGAGACTTCAACACTCCTCTATCAGAAAAGGACAGATTCAGCAGGCAAAAAATCAGTAAAGACAGAGTTTAACTCAACAACACTTTTAATAACTGAACAGGGTATAACTGAAGTCTATAGACTGTTTCATGCAAAAACAGCAGAATACACATTCTTTTCAAGCTCTCATGGAAAATCACCAAGATAGACCACATTCTGGGTCACAAAAGACACCTTAGTTAAAAGAATAGATATCATACAGCGTCTGCTTTTAGTCACAACAGAATTAAATTAGAAACAAATAGTAAAGCTCTCTATCCGTTGATCCGTGTGTCTGTTTTTGTGCCAGTACCATACTGTTTTGGTTACTGTAACTTTGTAGTATAGTCTGAAGTCAGGGCTTATGATTCTTCTAGCTCTGTTCTTCTTTCTCAAGATTGTTTTTGGCTATCTGGGGTCTTTTGTGTTTCCATACAAAATTTTAAATTCCTTATTCTAGGTCTGTGGAAAATGTCATTGGTATTTTGATAGGGATTGCATTGAATCTGTAGATTGCCTTGGGTAGAATGCTCTTTTTAATTGATCCTTCAAATCCAAGAACCTGGTATATCTTTCCATCTGTTTGTGTCACCTTCAATTTCTTTCATCAGTTATAGTTTTCAAAGTACAGGTTTTTTGCCTCCTTAGGTAGTTTATTCCTAGGTATTTTATTCTTTTTGATGCAATGGTAAATGGTATTGTTTTCTTAATTTCTCTTTCTGACATTTCTTTGTTAGTGTATAGAAATGCAACATATTTCTGTGTATTCATTTTGTATCCTGTAACTTTACTGAATTCCCGGATGAGCTCTAGGAGCATCTTTAGGATTTTCTACGTATAGCAGCATGTCTTCTGCAAGAGTGAGCATTTTACTTCTTCCTTTCCAACTTTGATTCTGTTTATTTCTTTTTCTTGTCTGATTGCTGTGACTAGGACTTACAAGACTATGTTGAATAAAAGTTGCAAGAGTGGGCATTCTAGTCTTGTTCCTGATCTCAGTGGAAATGCTTTCAGCTTTTCACTGTTGAGTATGATGTTAACTGTTAGTTTGTCATATATGGCCTTTCTAATGTTGAGGTATGTTCCCTCTTGGTTTGCTTCCTGGAGAGTTTTCGTTATAAATAAAAGTTGAATTTTATCAAAAGCTTTTTCTACATCTATTGAGATGGTCACATGGTTTTTATTCTTCAGTTTGTTAATTTAGTGTATCACATTGATTGATTTGCAGATATTGAAAAATCCTTGCATCCCTTGGATAAATCCCACTTAATCATTGTGTATGATCCCTTTAATCTAATGTTGGATTCTATTTACTAGTATTGTGTTGAGGATTTTTGCATATGTGTTCATCAGTAATATTGATCTGTAATTTTCTTTTTTTTTAAGGGGGGAATATATTTGGTTTTGGTATCGGTGTGATGCTGGACTCATAGAATGAGTTTGGATGTGTTTCTTCCTCTGTAATTTTTTGAAATAATTTCAGAAGGATAGCTGTTAACTTTTCTTTAAATGTTTGGTAAAATTCACCTGTAAAGCCATCTGGTCCTGGAATTTTTTCATTGGGAGTTTTTAAATTACTGATTCAATTTCAGTAATGGTAATTGGTTGCTTCATATTTTCTATTTCTTGCTGATTCAGTCTTGGGAGATTGTACCATTGTAAGAATTTGTCCATTTCTTCTAGATTGTCCATTTTATTGATGTATAGTTGTTGTAGTAGTCTCTTATGGTCCTTTGTATTCCTGTGTTGTCAGTTGTAACTTCTCCTTTTTCATTGCTGATTTTATTATTTTGGGCCCTCTCCCTTTTTTTTCTTCATGCATCTGACGAAAGGTTTATCAATTTTGTTTATCTTTTCAAAGAACTAGCTTTTAGTTTTGTTGACCTTTTCTATTGTCTTTATTTTCTATTTATTTCTGCTCTAATCTTTATGATTTCTTTCACTTTATGAGCTTTGGATTTTGTTTGTTCTTTTTTCTCTAGTTCCTTTAGGTGTAATGTTAGGTTGTTTATTTGAGATTTTTCTTGTTTCCTGAGATACACTTGTATCACTATAAACTTTCCTCTTAGAACTGCTTTTGGTGTGTCCCATAGGTTTTGGATCAGGATAGACAGCCTAGAAGTAAACCCACACACAAATGGTGGCTGACAGGGGTTGGGGTGAGGAGGAAATGGAGAGTCACTAATCAGCAGGTATGAAATTTCAGTTGAACAAGATGAGTAAGTGCTAGAGACCTGCTGTACAGCACAGTACTCATAGTTGACAGTAACATATTGTTCACTAAAAATTTCATTAAGAATGAAGATCTCAAGTTATGTGCTGTCACCACAATAGAATAAAACAAAAATAAATTGTCCAGCTGTCTACGTTGAGGGCTAGAAAAAGATGATAAGATTAAAAACAATGTAATGGGAGGGAAGAAAATAAAGATAAGAGCACATACAAAATAAAAGAAAAATTTTACTTGTGATGAGAACACTTAAGATTTACTCTGTTAACAACTTTCATGTGCAACACACAGCAGTGCTGATTTTATTTATCATGCTAAACATTACATCTCTAGTCCTTATTCATTTTATAACTTGAATTTTGTACCTTTTGACCACCTTTATCCAATTCTTTTACCTCCAACCCCTGATTCTGGTAACCGTAAATCTGATCTCTTTTTCTGTGAATTTTTTGCTTGTTTGTTTGTTTTTTGAAGTGTAACTGACTTACAACACGATATTTGTTCCCAGTGCACAACACAATGATTTGATATTTCTGTATGTTATGCAATAATAGCTGTGGTAAGTCTAGTCAACATTTGTCCCCACACAGAGATACTGCATGGTTATTGACTGTATTCCCCACACTGACACTTCATACCCATAACTCATTTATTTTGTAATGGGAAGTTTGCACTTCTTAATTTGGGTGTGTGTGTGTGTGTGTGTGTGTATACACACACACACACACAAAGCAATAGGACTCAGCCATTAAAAAAAAAGAGTAAAATAATGCCATATTTAGCAACATGGATGGACCTGGAGATTGTCATACTAAGTGAAGTAAGCCAGAAAGAGAAAGAAAACTATCATATGATATCACTTATATGTGGAATCTAAAAAAAATTAGACAAATGAACTTATTTACAAAGCAGAAACAGACTCATAGACATAGAAGACAAACTTGTAGTTGCCAGGGGGAAAGGAGGGGTAGAGGGATAAATTAGGAGATCAAGTTTTGCAGATACTAACTATTATATATAAAATAGATAAACAACAAGATCCTACTGTATAACACAGGGAATTATATTCAGTACCTTGTAATAGCCAATAATGAAGACGAATATGAAAAGGAATATATATATTATATATATATATATGAATCACTATACTGTACACCAGAAATTATCACAACATTGTAAGCTGATTATACTTCAATTAAAAAGTTACCAGTCTAAATATACATTGAATATGTCAAAGTAGCTTTTTAAATAAAACAACATTTAATAAAACATTGATTATAGTGAGAAAAATCAACACACCTTACTTAGAAATGACAAGCTCATGTAGATTTTTTAAAGACAAGTTTTAAATTACCCAATTAAAAAGTAATTAACAAAGGCAAAAATATAACATGTTTTGTAATCGCAAGCTGAAGAAGTTTTTTTAGAGCATGATCTAAATTCTGAAAGCCATAAATGAAAAGTTTTGAAATTTTTAACTATACAAAAATCTAAATTTCTATATGGCAAATCAAAAAAGAGACTGGGAGAAATAATTCTCAACACATAAAACAGAAAAAGAATGAACACTTATTTGATATAAAGAGTTCTAAAAATCTGATAAGAAATACATAAAACCCCAATATAAAAAGGGAAAATATATAGCTTTTTCATGAAATTAAAAGTTAAAATAGCTAATAAATGAATGAGTTGCTGACAAACTTCTTTACTGCTCAGAGAAATGCAAATTGGAGTAATGAGTTAGCATTTTCTCACTTATCAGTAACTGACAGCATCCCGGTCAGGAGAAGATATGTAGAAATTAGCACTATTCTACCACTATAGAAGGATTTTAAAGTACTTCACCCTTTATAGGGGCAATTTTATATGTCTATTCACATCTTAAGTCTGCAGACCCAATGATCTAACACTCCACTCCCACAGAACTATCTTACGAGAGTGTATGCATGTCTGGGGATTTCTAGTCAAGACAATGGAGTAGTAGGACCACGAGTCTCTCCTCATGACTACAATGACACCACAAATGACTCCTAAACAACCATTGAAAAAAAGACTGGAACCAAATAAAAAAGATCTTCTGTAACTGGAAACAAAGAGGGAACCACAGCAGGATGGAAGGAGGGCCATGCTTGCGATATGATCAAGCCCCATACCCCTGGGTGGGTGACCCACAAGCTGAAGAGTAATTAAGTTGCAGAGGCCATCCCACGGAAGTGAGAGTTCTGAGCCCCACGTCAGGCTCCCCAGCCTGGGGTTCTGGCCTTGGGAGGAGGAGACCCCAGGACATCTGGTTTTGAAGGCCAGCAGGGCTTAACTTCAGGAGTCCCATGGGAGTGGGGGAAACAGAGACTTCATTCTCTTGGAAGGTGTACACAGAAACTAACTTGCGCTGGGTCCAAGGGCAGAGGCAGTGATTTCATAAGAACCTGGGCCAGACCTACCTGCTGGTTTTGGAAGGTCTCCTGGGGAGGTAGGGCATGGCTGCACTGACCCAAGGGACATAAAAGCTCTAGACAGACATTCCAGGAGTGTTCTTCTATATGAGCTTTCCTGGAGGCTGACATCTTGATTGGATCATTAGCACCAAGAACTAACCCCACCCAATGGCCTATATAGGCTTAAGGGCTGGGAAGCCTCAGGCCAAACAATATACTGGGTGGGAACACAGCCCCACCCATCATAGACTTCTAAGCCACAAACACCTCTAGACATGACCCTACCCACCAAAGGTCCAGGACAAAGCTTCACCAAGCAGCGGGCAGCCCCTTGCTCCTCCTGCCAGGAAACCTGCATAAGCCTCTAGTCCAGCCTCATCTATCAGGGGGCAAATGCCAGAAATAAGAAAACAACAATCCCAAAGCCTGTGGAAGGAATCCACAAACACAGGCCACACTTTACACTGGGACTGGCTGGACACTGGCCCTTGGGTGACAAGAGAGGAGTGCAGTGCTGGGATGCACAGGACATCTTCCACAGAGGGCCACCTCTCCAAGGTCAAGAAACGTAACTAACCTACCTAAAAATACAGCTAGAAAGATAGACAATATGAGGCAGCAGAGGAATATCTCTCAGGCCAAGGCACAAGATAAAATCCCAGAAGAACTAAGTGAAGAGGAGATAGGCAATTTATCTGAGAAAGGGTTTAAAGTAATGATGTCAAAGATGTTCAGAGAACTCAAGAGGAGTATAGATGCACAGAGTGAAGTTTTTAGCAGAGTTGGGAAATGTAAAGAACACCCACACAAAGCTGAAGAATAAAATCACTGAAATGAATAGCACACTAGAAGGAACCAAGAAAAGACTAAATGAGGCAGAAAAACAGATTAGTGAGCTAGAAGACAGATTAGTGGAAATCACTACTGCAGAACAGAAAGAATAAAAAAGAATGAAAAGAAATAAGGATCGTTTAAGAGAACTGTGGGACAACATGAAGCGCACTAATATTCACATTATAGAGGTCCCAGAAAGAGAAGAGAGAAAGGATCTGAGAAAAATTTTGGTGAGATAACCAAAAACTTCCCCAACTTGGGAGAGGACACAGTTACCCAAGTCCAGGAAGTGCAGAGAGTTCAACTCAAAGAGGAACACACCAAGGCAAATAGTAATCAAATTGAAAACAATTAAGGACAAGGAGAAAATATTAAAATTAGCAGGAGAAAAGCAACAAATAACATACAAGGGAACTCCCACAGGTTATCAGCTGATTTTTCAGCAGAAACGCTACAGGCCAGAAGTCAGTGGCAAGATATACTTCAAGTGATGAAAGGGAAAAACTTACAATCAAGAACACTCTATCCAGCAAGGCTCTTGTCCAGATTTTATGGAGGAATCAAAAGCTTTGCAGATAAACAAAAGCTAAAAGATTTCAGCACCACCAAACCAGCTTTACAACAAATGTTAAAGGAACTTCTCTAGTCATCAAACTATAAGAAAAGAGAACAAAAAGAAGAAAGGGGTGGGGGAAGACCTACAAAAGATTGCTCTAGCAGTTTGGGGTCTTTTATGGCCTATATAAACTTTGGAATTGTTTTTTCTAGTTCTGTGAAAAATATCATGAGAATTTTGACAGAGGTTGCATTGGATCTGTAGATTGCTTTCGGCAGTACAGCCATTTTGATAATGTTGATTCTTCCACTCCAAGAGCACAAGATATCTTTCCATTTCTTTGTATCATCTTCAATTTCCTTCATCAATGTTTTACATTTTTCAGAGTATAGGTAACCTCTATGTTTAAGTTTATTTCTAGTTATTTTGTTATTTTTGAGGCAATGGAAATGTTTATGCTAGTTATAAAATTCTGGTTTTTGAAATGAAAAAGAAAAAAAGTGATTGAAGGGCCACAAATGGCAAAACATCTTTCTTTCTTATGGGTGAGTTGTACTCCATTACATATATATGCTGCATCCTCTTCATCCATTCATCTGTTGATGTGCACTTAGGATGCTTCCATGTCTTGACAATAATAAAGAATGTTGCTGTTAATAGTCGGTGGACGTATCTTTTTGAATTAATTCTTATTTTGTGGTTGGCTTTATTCCTTTGATAACCACATAAGTTTAAAAAGCTAAAGCTCTAAACATTCTTAGAAACAGTGAACAGTACACGTATGTAAATTTAAAAATATGTGCCACAAAAAAAGAAAATATATGCGTGTCTGAACAAAAATACATCTATAAGAGTATCATTGCAGCACTTTTTGTAATAGAAAAAAGTTAGGGGAAACTATTCATCAAATCAAAATAGACAAATTATAAAATATTCATGAAAGAAATATTTTCCAGTCATTAAAAAGTATGATGAAGAGTTGTAGATTCCAACTCAAAAACTACATACCTGTTATATAATTATTGCTAAGTAAATTAAGTCATTTTGTGATTGCTGTGATACAATTCTCTGGGAGAAAGTGTGTGTGTGTGTGTAAGTTTAAAAAATTTGGAAGAATACCCAGGAGATTGTTAACCATAGCAGGGTACACACTATTAACTGATAATCTAACATCCATTTCCTATCACTTTCTTCTTTGAATAAATCCATTTACAAAGTCTGAAAAAGCTAAATACCCACTTTCCAACCTCTTTTGCAGTTAGAAGTGGCCATGTTCTAACCAATAATAAAAGCAACTTCAGGTTTCTTGAAAGTTTTTTGGAAAGCTCTTGAAATAAGAGCTGACAAAGGAGTAAAGGGAGAAACAAAAGAAGAACTTCCAGCATGGTGGACTAAGAACCTCTGAAAATGTGCTTTCCATAAGGGGGACGAAAACACTACCAAACTGTCAAAATAAAGACAAATGAACACAGCCTTGGAGCACTGACGGGCATCATCAAGTATATCTACATATGCATAATAGAAGTACCAGAAGGAGAGAAAAGAAGAAGGGGACAGGAAAACTATTAGAAGAAATAATTGCCGAAAACCTCCAATTTGATGAAAAACATTCATCTACGTATGCAAGAAGCTTAACAACTCCAAATAAAATAAACTCAAGGAGAGCCAAGCCTACACACATCATAGTCACACTGTCAGAAGACAGACAAAGAGGAAACCCTGGAAGCAGCAAGAGAAAGTGAGCCCCATGGATAAGCAATCTTCCATAAAAAGAAGAGTTGATTTCTCCTCAGAAACAACGGAGGCCAGAGGCAGTGAGATGACATATTCAAAGCACATAAAGAAAAAATACAGTTGACCCTCCAAGCAGTCAAAAATTCAGGTATAACTTATAGTTTGCCTATAAGGTACACTTGGTTCCTCCATATCAGCAGCTCCACATTTGAGAACTCAACCAACTGCACATCTTGTAGCACTACTATATTTGCTATTTTTAAAAATTAAATCCATGGTGTTCAAGGGTCAACTGTTCTTCGACCAAGAATTCTATATCCAGAAAGGCAATCTTCCCTGAGATTAAGACATTCTCAGATAAATACAAATTGAGAGAATTTACCACTAGCAGTCTTGTCTTAAAGAAATACTAAAGGGAGTCCTGATTCAGGTAATTCAAATTCACATGACAAAATAGAGCACAAGACTAAAAGCAACTACATAAATAAACACAAAAGGCAGCATAAGTGTATTTTCACTTGTAGCTCATTCTATCTAGTTTAATACACAGCTGCATAAATCAATAATTACAAAAGTGTTAATAGGCTTATAATATATAAAGATGTCATTTACATGACAAAAATTACACAAAAGAGGGAGAGAAAACAAAGCTATATTGGGGTAAACTTTGTATACTACTGAAATTAAGTCAGTATTAATATAGACTAAATCATTTTAAGTTAAGATGTTCATTATAATCTCTAGGGCAACCAAGAAGAAAATAACTCATAATTAATATACTATAATAATATAAAACTTATGTTATATTATAATACATTAGTTATATTATAAAGTGATATAATCTATATGAATATATAGCTTAAAAAAGAATGGAATTAAAACAGCACACTTGAAAATATCTGTTTCACACACACACACACAAATAGAGGAATGGAGGACCAAAAAAGACATGACACACAGAAAACTAATAGCAAAATGGTAGATGTAAATCCTACTTTACCAGCAATTTTATTAAATGTAAATGGACTACACACTCAAATCAAAGGCAGAGATTGGCAGAATGGATTTTTTTAATGACTTACTCATGCTATCTATAAGACATTCATTTTAGATCCAAAGACACCAGAAGGTTGAAAGTAAAAAGGTAGAAAAAGACACTATGCAAACAGTAAAACCAAAAAGAAGTGGAGTGCTATAGTAATATCAGACAAAATAGACTCTATGCCAAAAAGTATTGCTGGAGATGAAAAGGCATTTTGTTATGATGAAAGAACCAATCCATCAGGAAGCTACAACAATTACGAATATACAGGTATCTAACAGTAGTCTCAAAATTTAGATTAATCAGAAACTCAGAGAATTAAAAGAGAAATAGACAATTTGACAATGCTAGCTAGAGACTTCAGTTATCCTCTTTCCTTGAAGTGTGTACAGAACAACCAGGCAAAACATCAACAAGGAAATAGAAGACTTGACCAACACCGAAACCCAATCAGGTTTAACAGTCATCTGAAGGCCACGTTACCCATCGCAGCTGCACGCACATTCTTCTCAAGGGCACGTGGAACGCTCTCCAGGATAGACTGTGGATTAGGCCGTAACCTATGGTCTCAGTAAATGTAAAGGGGTTGAATTCATACAAGGTATATTCTCTGACCACAGTAGAATGAAACTGAATATCAGTAACAGAAGGAAATTTTGAAAAGTAAAAAAAATCTGTGAGACTTAAACAATACAATTCTAAATAACCAGTGGATCAAAGAAGAAATCATGAAGCAAATTAGAAAATGCTTTTTAGTAAATGAGATTGAAAACACAACATATGAAAACATATGAGATGCAGCTAAAGTACTGCTTAGAGGAAAATTTATACCTATAATGTTTATACCGTTTATACCTATAAATGCCTATAATAAAAAAGAAGAAAGATAGCAAATCAATAATCTAATCTTCCACCATAATAAAGTAGGAAAAAAGAGCAAAGCAAACCCAAAGCAAGCAGAAGGCAAGTATAATAAACACTAGAGTAGAAATCAATCAAATAGGAAAAGAAAAACAATAGAAAAAAATTTAAGCCAAAATTCATTCTTGGAGAACATTTTTAAACTGAATATGGCTAGAATGACCAGGAAAAAAAGAAAGATGATTCAAATCCCTAAAATCAGGAATGAAAGTGGGAGCATCATTAATGACCTTATTATACAGATTATACCAAAATCACCTGTATGCCAACAAAATATATAGCCTAGAAGAAAGGGACAAATTCTTAGGAAAGAAGCTAATTTCCAGATCAACTACCAAAACAGACTTAAAAAGAGATAGAAAATCTTAACATACCCATGACAAGTTAAGAGACTGAATTAGTAACCAAGCCTGCCAGCAAGGAGCGTTCCAAGGTCACATGACTTCAATGGTGAATTCAATTAAACGTTTAAAGAAAAATTAATACCAATCCTTCACAAACACTTCCCAGTTCATTTTAAGAGGCTGTATTACCCTGATACCAGAACCAGATACAGATAACGTGAGAAAAACATGTCTTAAGCATACACACTCAAAAATTCTCAACCAAATACTAGCTAACCAAATCCAGCAACACATTTAAAAAGAGTTATATGCCATGATCAAATAAGATTTAGCCCAGGAATATTAAGCTGACGTAACATACAAAAATCAATCAATCTAAAGCACAGTATTTGTAAAATGAAAGACCAAAGCAGTATGATCATCTCAATAGATGCAAAAATAGCTTTTGACAAAATTCAACACCTTTTTATAATAAAAGCACTAAACAAATTAAGAATATGTGGCAACTTCCTCAAACTGTTAAAGGGCAACATGAAAAACTCACAGGTAACATTATAGTCAAGGTGAAAGGCTGAACACCTTGTCCCTAAGATCAGGGCAAGACAGGAATGCCAACTCTCGCCTCTTCTGCTCAACATAGTCCTGGAGGTACCAGAGCAATTAGGCAAGAAAAAGAAATGAAAGACATTCAGATTGGAAACAAAGAAGTAAAACTATGTCTATTGGTGGATGATGTGATCTTGTATGTAAAACTCCTAAGGGATCTACAAAAACTAATAGAACTAAATGAGTTCACAAGGTTGCCAGATGCAAGGTCAATACACAAAATTCAGTGTATTTCTCTATACTACCAAAGAGTTATCCAAAAGTGAAATTAAGAGCATAATTACGTTTACATTATCATCAAGAAATACTTAGGAATAAGTATTAACAAAAGAAGTATAAAATTTGAACACTGAAAACTTTAACACACCATTGAAGTAAATTAAAGATCTAAATAAATGGAAATCCACCTTTGTGGATCAGAAGACTTAATACTGTAATATTGTTACGTTGATGTTATGGTGTGTCAACACCCCCTCCAAATCCTAACCCTCAGAACCTCAGAATGTGACTGTACTTGGAGATAGGGCCTTTAAAGAGGTAATTAAGTTAAAAGTAGGCATTAGGGTGGTTCCTAATGTAATCTCACCGGTGTCCTTACAAGAAAAGGAGATTGGGGCACACAGAGACACCAGGGGTGCCAGTGCACAGAGGAAAGGCCATGTGAAGAGGCAGCAAAAGGGCGGCTGTCTGAAAGCCAAGGAGAAAGACCTCAGAAGAAGCCAAATCTGCTGATATCTTGATCTTAGACTTAACCTCCAGAGCCCGAGAAATAAATTTCTGTTGTTCATGCCACCAGTCCATGGTGCTTTGCTGTGGCAGCCTTAGCAAACTGTTACAGATGCCCATGATCCCAGACTGACAGACAGATTTATTTCAATCCCTATCAGAATCCCAGTTGTCTTTTTTTGCAGATATTGAGAAGCTAATACTAAAATTCATACAGAAATGAAAGGAATTCAGAATAGCTTTTAAAAAAAATCTTTAAAAAGAAGAACTAACTTGAAGGACTCACTTCTTGAATTAAAAGCTTAATACAAAGCTACAGTTGTCAAGACATGTGGACTGGTCTAAGGACAGACATATAGAGCAATGGAATAGAGTTGAGAGTCCAGAAATAAACCCTCATATCTGTGGTCAATTCATCTTCAGCAGAAGTCCAAGACTGCTGGCACTCCTGGGGCTTTCTGCATTGCTGAAATAGTCTTTTCAGCAAATGGTGTTGGGACAACAGGGTATCCACGTGCAGAAGAATTATATTGGACCCCATCTCATACTGCATACAAAACTTAACTCAAAATGGATCATAGACTTAGAAGAAAACCTGAGAGAAAATCTTTGTGACCTGAGATTAGGCAGTGATTTCCTACATGCAAACCAAAAGAACAATGACAAAAGAAAAAATAGATCAATTGGACTCCATCAAAATTGCAACCTTTTGTGCCTCAGAGGACATCAACAGGGAAGTAAAAAGACCAACCACCAAATGGCAAAAATACTTGCAGATTCTGTATCTGACAGGGCCTTGTAACCAGAGTAAACCGTCTGGGTGCAGCTTCTCTGAAACACATTTCCTCCGAGTTGTCACTGTCCATGGTTTTCCTCCACAATGCGCCCTCTGTGCCGTTAGAAGCATTGCTCTGCAGCTTTTAAAAAGGGGTTTCTACTCTTCTCCCAGGGCTTTATCTCGAGTTGCTGCCAGCAATTCTGCCAGTGTTGGAGGTGTGGCTTCCCCCCAGGGCACGGGAAGTTGTTTCAGGTACATTCCAACCAAGACACTTGTTTGCATTTGCTTTTAAATGTATGCGAAAGACTGATGCACAGAATCAAAGTAAGTGCAAAAGAAATCCTTTATTAGGTATAAAACAAAATCAGAAATAATAAAAAAGGAATTGGCAGCATTTTGTCTTTCTTAATGGGACTTAAAATAGGGAAACTATTGCTGCAGGTAGAGTCTGGGCCCCACTTCTTGCTTCATCCAGTTCTGCGTTGTTTGATTTGTTACAAGGAGCATGCCTTACTTTCCAAATTGAGATTATCTTTCTAACCTTTATGAACAATTATTTAACTTCAATAAGTCCTCTCCATATTGTTTAACTAGTGAGTTCTATCAAAATTTCAAAATCCAGACAATTCCCTGACAATTTAAAGTATCCCAGACAATAGAAAAAATGGAGAAAATTTCAATTGTTGCTAGAGTTAGTACAATTCTTATAGAGGAACACAATAAAAACACAAGAATCTGAAGCCCAATTTAATCTATGGATATAGATGCAAAACTAAAACTATAATTAATAGGTTGGACCCAACAGCATAAAAAGAGCATCACTCCGTGAAAATCTTGGCTGTGACACGGAGCTGTAACACTGCTCTTATACGAAACAGTGTTTTCATCCAGCATCATGCCAGCAGATTTGAGGAGAAAAATCCTAGGATTGTCTCAGTTACAAGATACTTCATTATCTTAACACTCATCTCTGCTTAATACTCTCTGTTAACTACTGAAAGAAGAAAACTGCCCCAATATGATTGTCTCTTTGCCACAACCACCAGCAACAGACTTGATGGAGAGGTACCCCATTCCTGCCAGGCACAAGACCAGGCCACCTCTGTCATCCCAACTAGTCAACATTATGCAAGAAGGTCCAAGCAACTGAATATGATGCCAGGCAAATAAAAAGGCCTTGCTTCAGAAAGGAAGTACTCAAAAGTGTCATTATTTTCAAAAGATGTCTGTTCCTGCATTTAGAATTTGATGCTGTTTGGACATCCAACAGCATTTTGACAGAGGACCTAGAATAGTGGGACCTGGACCCAGAGCACAGCTGTACCTGGGAGGTCCAGGCTTACATGCACCTGCCCCCAGGCCCCTCCCCAGGACGCACCTGCTCAGAGAAGCTGCTGGGGTAGTCATTCTGAGCCAATGGGAGCCTCAGGGCCTGCTCTGCCTCTCACGTCCTGCCCTCGCCCCACCAGTCAAGGCTTGAACCGGAGCCCCAGGGAAGGCCGACCCTGCCTGTCCCTCCAGCAGCAGCAGGGGTACAGAGCAGCAAGAGAGATGCTGTGTGGGCCCCGCTGTCTGTCTGGCAGGCCTGGCAGGGCAGAAGGGGGCAGAGGGTCAATTTGGTTCAGTCTGCATCCTGGGGGATGGGCCCTGCAACCCACACCAGCCCCTGGAAGGGGAAGTCAAGAGCACATGCAGCTTGGCAGAGCCTGCAGCCCACCAGCTCATGGGGCACAATACACCACAAGGGAGGAAGGACCCCCCAACTCCTGCCGAGGTCAGTGGTTAGCACAGGCGAGCTAACAAGTCGAACACCAGTAACAGGGCTGCATTTCAGTTAGTCAGGGGCCTGCCGTGTTGCCAGTAAACTCGGAGGGAAAGTGGGTTAAAGTTCAGGGTGTGGAGGGTAGCCTTGTTTTTATATAAGTCAAAATACAGAAGGTGACTTTTGTTCTTTTCACTTTCCTTCATATTTTCTATTATACACAGAGATTAGTTTTATAAAAGTATGAAATTAGAAACTATAAATTAAGACCTTCCCTACGTCACCAGGTAGAAGACAGAACGAAAAGCATTCTCTTTGTTTAACCACACACACAAAAAACTCTGTAAAATGCCCAGAAACATCCCAACAGAAAGTGGATGCAAGGGTGTGTGAGGGAGACGTAAACAGCTTGGAGCTCTGTGGTGCCCTGGACAACCTAAGGTAAGACATTTTAAAACATGAAGTCTACCCAAATTAGCTTATTGATTTAAACAAACAATACAAATATTAGTGTATTTTTTTTTAGAATTTGACAAAATTATTCTAAACAGTTATCCTCTAATTTGATACAAGAAAGATATATTTTTTTATAACCAGAGACTCATCTTTTCAAAATTGGTCAACTCTTTCTTCTTTTCTCCTCCACTGAATTTGCCAGTTGATTTGACAAAGTGGAATGAAACTCAGATGCTGAGTTGTCTTTCTGTGGCTGTAAGTTTGGCTGATGGTGACTGAGTACTGCTGGGGCTGCTCAGAGGTTGAGACTTGCCCCAGGAGATCTGCCATGGAGACCGTCAGCACATAGCTGATGCTGCCTTACATAAGCCCGAGCCCAAACAAACCCATGTAAACATGACCTTACTCTTCCTTGTCCACCCAGTGTCAAGGGAGGACAGTCCCCCACCTTATGTTCTGACCTGTGGGCTGCTGAAGTGCCTTGGATGCCCTGTTTACTGACATTGATGCAGGTGTCAGCAGCCCATGTTTGCAGAGCCCAGGCATGGCCAGGTGGGTGGGTGCCTGGATGGAGTTCCACTGCAGGGATCAGCCTTTGAAATGACAGCCAACAGCAGCTAATAATAAACTAATACCTTGGACCAGAGAAAAAGGAAGGTGGCATTCGTTGGCTGGTCACCCTCCTTCTCAAGGGTGCAGTATAAGAGCTTGGCCCCTCCACAGGGCCATGCCCACGAGTCAGCAGACACTCAGGAGGCACCATGGCTGTCTTGGGCATCACGATCGCTCTGCTGGTGTGGATGGCCACCCTGCTGCTCATCTCCATCTGGAAGCACATCTACAGCAGCTGGAAACTGCCCCCTGGCCCTTTCCCACTGCCCATCATTGGGAATCTTTTCCAGCTGGATATTAAGGATATTCCCAAATCCTTAACCAGGGTAAGAGAAATGCTGTTGATATGAATTCGGGAATTAGATACAACATGTATGCATTCAACTCACTCTCAGACAAGTTGCTATTCAACAGCAGCTTGTTATGAGTTAATTGAATTAACAGTAGCATCCAAGAGTGATACTCGGCGTATTCAGCCAGTGGTACAACTTGGGCACGGAGCTCAGGGGGCCTTGGCCGTGGCTGGCCTCAGAGGCCCCTGCTTGAGCAGAGGCTTAATTGCCTTGTTGTTGAATGTCATCAGGCCAGTGTGGCTGGGGCTGGTGCTTTTGCCACTACGATGCAAGCAGGTACACACGGGCTGGGTGTCAACCTGGAGCTCTCTGCAGATGCCAAAGGACAGGGTGAAAAATGAAGTGTTTGACCAGCCAGACTGGTACCTCCCACTGGACTGCTGTGAACAGTGACTGAACTAACAAATCTAAAGACTAAATGAGTTGATGAATCTATTAAATGAGCTAATAAAAGAATGCCATAGGGCACAGAGCCCCTAGGAAGGTGTGAGCTTCGTGCAGCGTGGAGGCGGACCAGCTCACAGACCTCGGGTTGGTCCAGCTGCAGGACCTCCTACACCGCCCTAGGGTCCAGAACCTTGGCTGGGGACAGCAGAGAGCGGGGATGATGCGGCGGACGTGTGCATTTCTGAAGTTTTACCCTGTCCCAAATGCCTCAGGGCAGACGGGAGGAACCGGCCTGCCCAGTTCCTCGCGTCGGGTGGTAGGGGACGTACGGGTCCCCGGTGTGCATGCGCTGGGATCGCGCTTCCTGCAGAAGCAGCCTCTGTGGGGAGGATCTTCCCCAGATCCCTCTGGGTCCCCGGGTAGACAACAGTGACCTTGCAGTTCAGTTTAAAGCACGAGTTTCCCCGCCAAGGCCGCGGTGGCCTCACTGGCAGCCCACTGGTCTCCGCAGCTGGCAGAGCGGTTCGGGCCAGTGTTCACGCTGTACCTGGGCTCGCGGCGCATCGTGGTCCTGCATGGCTACAAGGCCGTCAAGGAGGTCCTGCTGGACTACAAGAATGAGTTTTCTGGCAGAGGAGATAACCCGGCATTCCAGGTGCACAAGAACAAAGGTGCGTCCTACTTAGCTGGGCTGGTGAACGGAGGGGCAGTTACTCGAATGGCAGTAACAGCGCACTAAAGAGAAAGGCGAGGCGATCCTCAGGCAACTCAGATCACGGTTGGGGGGATCTCGCAGTCAGCCATTGCTCCGTGCGTTTGGGTGAAAGGGACTTGTGAGGCTTGTGCCCAGAGTGAACAAGACCTGGAGCACCCACCCTCTGAGCAGCAGGACAGACATGCTTACAGAGAAATAGGGCAGAGGGAGCCGCTTCTGACAGATGGGCTGTGCCTCCCCTCGGCAGACCTTCCCGCTTCTGCAGGCCTTCAGTCTCTCCTGGGTGTTGGGGCTCCATGCACTGAGGTCCCCTCACCTACGGTGGGCCCTGTTTCCCCGTGAGGCTTTGTTCCCCGCAGCTCTGCCCTCTGGTCTCCTCAGTGCACACTCCCTGGCCCCTTCCACCCCTGCTCGTCTGCCCTGTGTCCCAGGTCAGCAACTTGGGAGGTTGGAGCTGCCTGAGGCTTGGCCAGGCTGATGAGCGTCTCTCCCCTGAGTTCCCCAAGGGCTGCCATGCACGTACCCAGTGTCTACTCAGCCGGTGATGCAGTGTCCTCAGGAATCCTCCTGACCCAAGACCCCAAACTCAGTCCCGCCTGAGCATCCAGCCTAGCGAACGGCCCCGGTAAATGGGCCTCCTCGCTGATACCCTCCTCGCGCCCACCCACCCATCAGTGTCACGCTGCCTGCCTGCCGGCCCGCCCCCATGGCAGCCACCTTGGCTCACATCCATCTCCTCCCACCTCTGCTTCGCATCTGCCCCGCAAGCCGTCCAGGCCCCCTTCAGGGGTAGAATGAAGGCCTCCTCCGCCTCACCGCTCAGGCCTGGCCAGGCTTCCTTCCTCAGGTCTCTGCAAACACGCAGAAGGGCACCAAGCTCAGGTCTTCCCAGATCCCCAGGTCTGCATGGTCTGGGAGCCCTGTGACCTCAGATTTTAGAGAGGACAATTCCTTGAAGCCCCAGAGTGCGAGTTGAGGTGTTTATCATGTGAGGGTCAAATATCGTTGAAAACAGAGAGGCTCTGAGGAAATTGGCCGGTAGACCGGAGCAAGGCAGGAGGTTAGGAGGCGCCTAACGCCGAGGAAGGCCCTCCAGAGCCCGAACCCGGTTCTGTCCCTGGGCCGGTCGGGGTGGGCCCACAGTCCCTCCCCGCAGAGCGCAGGGTGCCCAGCGCGCCTGCCCCTCTCTCCCCTGAGGAGCGCTGGCAGTGATGGCTCTGCTTAGAATCATTTTCTTGCTTAGGAATCATTTTCAACAATGGACCGACCTGGAGGGACACCCGGAGGCTTTCCCTGACCGTCCTCCGTGACCTCGGGATGGGGAAACGGGGCAACGAGGAGCGGATCCAGAGGGAGGTCCCCTTCCTGCTGGAGGCACTCAGGAAGACCCAGGGTACGTACGGCTGCCCACGGGCAGCCCGGCCTGGGCCCCCGGGCACCTGACAACCAGGGCAGCTCCAGGCACATGGGGAGGCTGTGTTCCCCACAGGTGCCATTGCACAAGTCGGTTCCTCCCCAGTCTCAGGGAGCGGGCGTGTCCTGATCACCCAAAAAGTAGAAATTTTCCACCCACAGTCACCACCTCCCATGAAGCACTGCAGGGCTAGGGCATCCCCACAGGCATTGGAAACGTCCCTCCTGCCACACTCAGGAGCTGGTCACTCTGATGGCACTCCTGTTTTCCAGGCCAGCCCTTTGACCCCACCTTCGTCATTGGCTTCGCGCCCTACAATGTCATCTCCGACATCCTCTTCCACAAGCACTCTGACTACAGTGATAAGACGGGCCTGAGGCTGATGTATCTGTTCAACGAGAACTTCTACCTGCTCAGCACGCCCTGGATCCAGGTGAGGTGCCTTCCTCCTCCCAACCTCCCGTCGGCACCCGTCCATGGTTCACTGCAGGACAAGGATGAGAAGCAACACTGGGTCGTAGGAACAGACAGGCACGCAAGACTAGGCAGCCGGAACGCTCCTTCCGGAGTCTTCCATGGGGTCCGCTGCTCCCCTTTGCTAACCTCAGAACACTTACTGTTTCACTTTAAAAAAAAAAAAGACTCTATGTCTTTAATTAATTAATTAATTAATTATTTTTGGTGGGGGTAGGTAATTAGGTTTACTTATTTTTAGAGGAGGTACTGGGAATTGAACCCAGGACCTCATGTATGCTAAGCGTGCACTCTACTGCATGAGCTATACCCTCCCCTCTACTGTTTCACTCTTGAAAATTGGTCCCCACCAGATACATGGTAGGACCTGTGCCTGTGTGTTCATGCTCCCACCACAGAACCTGCTCGGCCTCATGAGTGGTGCCCAAAAGATACTGTCAGCCAAAATACTCTTAATAGTACAATCATGACAGCCATAAATCAGGTTTGGAGAATGTTATCAGCCAGGTACACAAAATGCTGTTGCAGCCAGAGAAAAATTTATAGTCAGAAAATTCTCTCTCTCCCCCTCTAGCTTTATAATAATTTCTCAAGCTGTCTACAATACCTGCCAGGAAGCCATAGAAAACTATTAAAAAATGTGTCCGAAATAAAAGATTATGCTTCAGCAAGAGTGAAGGAACACCAGGAGTCACTGGACCCCAGCTGCCCCCAAGACTTCATAGACAGCCTGCTGGTGGAAATGGAGAAGGTACCATTCTGACACACAACTTCCCGACCAGGCGAGGCTGAGCGCTTGGCTGTTACGCGAGAGGTTTGCGTCTGAGGGTGCACATTTCAGATTTATCTTATGACATGCACTGCTGGTGTCCATCCTGCCTATGTGGGGCATATTCTGAAGCTCTTAGTTTTACACAAATCCACTGGCTTCAGCGCGGTCACCATACCATCTTCCACGCATGTCTAGACACAGCCAGCCTACCTACCCGCCCTCACACCACTGTGCCGTCCACTGCCCTGGCCAGCCAGGTGGTCTCTCTTGAGGGGGCCGTCAGGGGGCTGTGGGATGGAGGACCCTCCCACTGGCTCCTGCCAGGCCATGCTTCTTAACCATTTCTGATCAGCTGACTCTTGACCGTGTCTCCTCTAGGGAGAGGCCCTCGGTGTTCCTTGTTAGCACATCACCCCCACTTTGTGCATGACTTCAAGGGGGCCAGGCCTTCCTAGCACCACCTCCCTGCAGCCCCTTTGGACCCCCACCTGGAGGGGCAGGCGTCTCCTCTTTCCTTGGCATCACGTGTGTCTCCAGACCCGCACGTGAGCTCCACACCTGGTTTCCCTGGGTCACTGCCCCGGGTTGTCTGAGACTCTTCTCCATCAGTTGGGCCCCCTCTGCTGCCCGTCCACCATGTCCAGCTTCCCAGTGATTTCCCTGCCTCCTGGGACCTAAAGGCACCAGCTATGTGGGTGGAGAGAGGTCAAGGGCAGCCCCTGCAGAGGTCCCAGAGCTCAGCCCTGGGCTGCTGGAGGTCGTGGCCCAGGGCCAGGGAGAGTCCTGCCCCCTAGGGTGGCTGTCAGTGCCATAGAAGGAGCACGGACCCCGCAGCCGGGCCGGGGGCACAGTCCTGCCCATGGCCGGTTTTCTGGGGGCCTTAGTTCCCCAACTGTGTGGTGCAGATGATCGTGTCTGCACAGGATGGGCTCCCTGTGGAGCTGGCAGGGCCACCAGGTTCCCTTCTGCTGAGGGACACAGGGCCCCTTTCTCCTCCACCTGAAGGCGTCTCCTTGCTGAGCCCCCGCGTGTCTCTGACGTCTGCAGGGAAAGCACAGTGCACAGCCTGTGCACACCTCGGAGGGCATCGCCGTGACCGTCGCTGACCTGCTCTTCGCAGGGACGGAGACCACCAGCACCACCCTGAGATATGGGCTCCTGATTCTCATGAAACACCCGGAGGTCGAAGGTAGGACGTGGAGCGGGCAGGGGCCGCCCGGCCGCCAGCCTGGAGAACTTAGGCCTCAGCTTCCCGCCTGCAGCACAGGGACGCGGGGCTGGCACTGCGTGTCTGCGGCAGGGGGGGACACGGGACCACTGGGCGAAGGCTTTGGGGACGTGCTCTCCTACACAGCAGGCCCCGGGCTCTCAGCCCGCCCACACCCACTGACACACCCTGCCGGCAGGAAGGCAGGCTTATCAAGAGTGGAGAAGTGCAATGCCGTCTGCATCCGCTCCATGACGACCTGTGCATGACAGGAAAAACTTCCACATCGCCCCAGAGTAGGACCTGGTCTTCCAGGCAGAGCAGGGAGGGAGGAGGGCCGGGGCAAGGCCTCCTGGCATGTCTCACCCGACTGGAAGAGTGGGGAGCAGAAGGAGGAACCCCAGGGAAAAGCACCGCGGGGCTGCCACTTCCCTCCCAGGGCCCCTCCCCAGCACCTGGGCCATGTGCAGTCAGGGTGCCCTGCAGGGGGTCAGGTCTGGCTTCTGGGGCCCCATGTGCAGAGCCTCAGGCACCGGAAGCACCAACTGGGCCCAGTGGAGGGGATGTGAGGGCACCTATGCCAACAGGCCAAGGAAAGAGGGAAAAGAGTGCCCCCTGCACCAGAGTCCCAGCCTAGAGCCCCCCTTCACTGGGCCAGGGTGCCCCCCGCACCAGAGCCCTGGCCTGCAGCGCCCCCCTTCACTGGCCTGGGCAGAGCTGGGAGGGTCCCTGCTCCAAGGAGCTTCTCCTCACCTTGCTTGCTGCTGCCGGTAATGATTTGGCCCCTCTGGCCAGGCTTGGGGATGGACCCTTCAATACAGGGCATTCTTGAGGGCTGACATTAAAGGGCGTGAGGTCGTGTCCACAGGAACACAGATGCAGGGTCAGACCTGGTGCATCGACTCCAAAGCCTCTGCCTTTTTTATCAGCTGGAAAGGGAAGGGTAAAGGAGCCAAAGACCATGGGGCGAAGCCTCCACGGGTCTGTGGCAGCTCTAAGGGAGCTTCTGACCACTCTGTACCATGGGAGCTAGACTCAGAGATTGCTTTACATGATTAATTATGAGGGAATTCCAATACAGAGGAAAAGACAGAAAATAAATATGACTGACACCCACACACCCATTGCCAAACTTAGTGTGTGTCAGCACTTCGCAGTGCTGGCTTCAGAGCTCTTGAACAGAAAGCAGGCTGCAGAACCAGCGAGGCCCCCCCTGCCTCCCTGCCTTCCCCCACCCCCAGACTCAGCAGTGTCCCCAGTCGGCTGCCAAACTTAGTGTGTGTCAGTGCTTTGCAGCGCTAGCTTCAGAGCTCTTGAACAGAAAGCAGGTTGCAGAACCCCCTTGCCTCCCTGCCTTCCCCACCCACCCCCCAAACTCAGCAGTGTCCCCAGACGGCTGCATAGCACTCTGGGGTATGACCCTTACATCCACCATTCACCAAGTACCAGCAGAAATCCGTATTGTTATATGTGCTTAAATTTTTACTCAGTTACCATAGTGAACATGGCTTTGCAGTTCTCTCAACATGTCTCAAACCCAGAGAGGCCACGTGGCTGCCCGGGGCTGCCCAAGGGCCTCCAGACTACTGTCTCCCAGAGCGCTCCAAGCAGCTCACGGTGCATGTGTTTCCATTTGCCTCCATCCTCTTCAGAAGCATGCAACCAAGCAGCCTGGGGCCCAAATCCATACAGAGATCTCCCTCCAACTAGAAATCCCCAAGACCCTTTTTTATTGTCTCCTCCTGGCATAAAGCCCAGAAATGGATTAGCTGTGACCAGTCAAGACAGTGAGGCCACAGATAAATCATGAGGTCAATGCTGTGGACTGTACACAGCCTCGTGGAGCTTAGCTCTTCCTGACGTGTGCAGGTGACTTACCCAGTAACTGACACCCACAAGCACCTGCTGGGTGGGTGGGTTGGGGCGTAGAAGTGGAGCTAGCCTGGAGTTACTGCATCTATTCCATGCATATGTTGGCAGAGAAGCTTCATGAAGAAATTGACAGGGTGATCGGGCCGAGCCGAGTCCCTGCTATCAAGGACAGGCTAGACATGCCCTACCTGGATGCCGTGGTGCACGAGATTCAGCGATTCATCGACCTCTTGCCCTCCAACCTGCTCCACGAAGCCACCCAGGACACAGTGTTCAGAGGATACGTCATCCCCAAGGTCAGATGTGGGCAAGTGCGCGCCCTGAGCCCCAGCCTACGCGCTTGTCAGCTGGGCTGCCAGGGAGCAGGATGGGGGGCTGGGCCAGCCTTCCTGCCCTGCAGAGTGCCACGCCCCCGCAGTCCTCACGGGGCCCTGGTGAGACCGCAGAAGCGGAGGCACTCTGGAAAAAGGGCTCCTCAGTCAATGCTGGGGGTGGCCACACACCCCAACACCAGAGACAAAAGCAACAGTTACACCCAGCCCCGGATGGGTGACTTGGGGGTCGCTCCTCCAGGAAGACGAGAGAGGAGCGCTCTCGCAGCTGACTGATTCTGCCTGCTCTCAGGCAAGCAGCTTCCCCAGCTGGAAACATGCTGTCTTGTCTAATGAGAAACAGCCTTCTCCATGGGGGCTTCCGGATGAAAGCCTGTGCTGTGTTAGCCTGACCGACCAAGATGGCCTTTCTTCCTCCCAGGGCACGCTCGTGATTCCGACACTGGACTCCGTCTTGTATGACAACCAAGAATTCCCCGAGCCAGAGAAGTTTAAGCCGGAGCACTTTCTGAACGAACATGGAAAGTTCAAGTACAGTGACTATTTCAAGCCATTTTCCGCAGGTGAGGCGCGCTCGGAGGTGGCACCTCCCCCGGGGACTTGTCCCCAGTCCCTGTCCTGTGTTCCACCTGTCGTCTGCATCGGTCCCTGATTTCTGTCCCGGTGACCCATGCGTTCGTCCCCGTTCAGAGAGGCTATGTGGCATCTGCTCACCAGATGTCCTGGAAGTGAGCTGAGGATGAGTTATTAGTTATTTTTTCTGCAGAATGCTTCATGCTGGAACTATCTATTTAATAGAACTTAGTGAAAATCTTTCCAAACAACGTTACCTAATTCTCCATAATACTAAAAAAGGGCTACTAAACATAGTATAACATTTGCTTCCCTGGACTCATCATAGGACCATCCAGCCTCCCCTGACCTGTGATTCAGTGTCCCCCCACCGCCAGGCCCTTGGCCGCCTTCCTGGGGCCTTCCTTCGGGCGTGGGTGTGGGGAAGACCATGCAACCAGCTCGGTATCTTTAACCCCCAACACTAGAGAGTCAGCTTCCACCCGGGGCCCCACTTCCTCCCTGTAGGACGTCGGGCTGGGCACTGGGTGGGGACCACTCTCCCACCTTAGCCAGGAGGCTGTGTGAAGGTGCTCCCTGATCACAGCTGGCACTGTTACTGTTGCACTGGAATCCATTCTGGGCTCCCCTTCAACAGGCAGGCAGGGTTAATTCTGCTTGAGGGGGCAGCTTGCCCCAGCATCCCCCCACCCCATCTCCCCTGCTGTCCACCTGGCAGGGTCTCAGCAGTGCTCTTGCCCTCCAGGAAAGCGAGTGTGCGTTGGAGAAGGCCTGGCGCGCATGGAATTGTTTCTGTTCTTGGCCGCCATCTTGCAGCATTTTAACTTGAAGTCTCTCGTTGACCCCAAGGATATTGACCTCAGCCCCATTGCGACTGGGTTTGCCAAGATTCCCCCCCGTTACAAATTCTGTGTCATTCCCCGCTCTCAAGCGTGAGGCACACACGCTCTGAAGACCCCCGGGCACTTGATGCTGCCTGGCGGCTTCCTGCCCCACACCGTCGCCTCCGGTGGGCAGCCAGGGCTCCACAGGGGATCAGCTGGGCCAGGGAGGCTGCTTCCGAGTCACATTCTTCAGACAGAATTTGAAAGCAAAATCCAAATAAAATTGTGTCAAACTAATTAAACTGAATAAAGTGAACTGTGACTTCATTTCAGTCTGTGTGGGAGTTCCTGGAAGCCATGATGAGTTAAGACCATGTCACTGTGGGTTCAACTAAACTCTTCTGAAAAGTAGAACCACCCAGTCACCAAGTCAGCATCTCTTACAAAGCATTCACAAAAGGAATACCGGTGCTGTTTTGTAGTCTGGAAAAAAATTATAAGTAATATACCTTTGGAGGGTTTGTTAGCCAGCCAAACATGTTCCCTGCGAGTTTCCCTGCAACAGGAAGTGGTCCCTTTGGCTCCCCAAGAGCGTCATCCCGCACTGCATTGGTTGAATTGTGTCTGAAAAGTCAACACAGGCATCTGTTATTATCTTTAACATTAAAGTGAGATTTTGTATCTGGAGGGGGAAGCCCTAAGCACATGGGGACGTTGTGTGGGATGAGGCAGAAACGGGGAATCATCGGCCAGCTACGTGGAATAAACCTCAATGTTGTGAAACAGAAGGGGAATTTGGAACAAGTGGGCAAACACCAGGAAACCCACCCTTTGTGCCTACTTCTCAGTCAGTAAGGTCAGAGTGCTGGAAGCCGCTCCCCACAGCAGAGGATGAGGGCTGAGCGGGCCAGCTGTGCAGAGCTTCCGTACACTGTGCAAAAGCCCCAAAAGTCCCTTGCACGTGTTTCTTAATGAAATGAGTAGCTTCACGGCCAGCAGTGCAGCGTCTTCCAACCTCTCACAGACCGAGCCTCCTGCAGCTCCCTTATGTGGACCCTCGGTCACAGTGAGCTCGCCCAGATAGCCCAGGTTACTGTCCCCTTCCTAGGATCCTTAACTTTATCACACACACAGAGTCACATCGACCATGCAAGGTGATGTATTCACTGGTTCTGGGGTCAGGGTGTGGCTGTCACCGGGTGCGATGCTCTGCTGACCACATCTCCCAGTGACTGTGTCCCTCCACGGCAAGCCGAGAAGACCACCACATCTGGGTCCTGCCTCTCCCTTCACGAGAGCGCTTTGTCACTGGTGCAGCCGAGCAGCAGCCCTCTGGGCTAGCAGAGAAGTCTGCTATGGCCAGCTAAATTGTGTGCCTTCCTCTGTGTGCCCCATACGGGGAGCTTTCTTTGGGGGACCCAGACTCTTTTGCACACACTCCCAGCCTCAGCCTGCACCACACTCCAAGCCCTGAGGCTGCCCCTGCGTGGTCAGCCCCAGTCCTCCCCCCAGGTCCGACCTCGAAGCCCGAGCTCCGGCACCCCGTCCCAGCCCACATCAGCTGGCTCACGCCTTGGGCCGGGGACCGTGTGGACCAGCTGTGCTGACTTCTCTCAGCTCTGCCCACCAAGCGGCTGCTGCTCCCTCCTCCAGCCTCTGCAGCCCCCTCTGCCTGGCTGACCTCCCGGCTGGAGGGGGGCTTCCCAGGGTGAGGGTGCCTGTCCTCCTGTGGCTGTCTCCCCAGGGTGGGGGCAGGGGCAGGTCCTGGCCTGACGTCCTTGCTCTTTTCCTCTTCTCCTGCCTGGTTTTGTGAACGCTTCCCGTGGAGTTCCAGTGGCACAAGGTCTTCTGCCAAAGCTGAGCAGGTCTCCTGTGAGGACTGCTCCACACATAGATGCATTTTGATGTGTCCGTGGGTGCGGGTGGGCTCCATGTGCTTGTTTCACCGTCTCGATGCCCCTCCTCACACTTGTGATTTATCTTCTGCTGAGTTGTACCTTTTAGCAGCGTCAACATAGCTTGTGCCCTCTGACAGCTGTTGCCACGTGTTTTTTGGTGGCTGTCCATCCTAGCATTTCAAGCACCTCAATGCCATTTTGTTCTTGAGAAACGCCTTGTCTACACCCTATAGTTCTGACATAGACTAAACCTCCTTTTCAGCAGGAGAATTATCGGTCACACTTACTCTGACTGTCGCTAAGTGCGGCTTTATGAAACAAAGCGTCCTTTCCCTGTGGTTTCCTGGACTTGCCCTGTTCTGTCCCTTCCTTTCCTCCTTGATGCTTTGGCGTCCCTCTGTCCTCTGGTTATTCTACTGGTGATCACCGTCAAGTGTGAAAGTACACTTAGACATATTCGCTTACAGAGTTCATCAGTACCTCTTGATCTGAATAAAAAGAGACCCTTCACATATTTATCTTCTCTACATCCATGCAGTATACCACCCCACCCTAACTTCCAGGAATTTTAGTTTTATAATATTAGTTTTAAATTTGTTCAAAAATATTTTCCCCTATTTTTGTGAGTCTACCTTTGCGATTGCATTAATACTTAAACCCATCCTAATAGGTGATTATATGCATTCAAATAAACCCTTTGCTGGTCTCTGCCTGTTAGTTAATTCAACATCGTATCTTACCTTTCTTGGATTCCTGCTTCTAAATAGGTAAAGTCTCCTACCCTCGTGGTGTTACAGGGAAAGGATGGGCCACATGTTTGGAATTCCCCGGAGCCTTTTCCCCTCAAGACGCTTGCTGGGCTGTAGCGCCGCACAGGCTCCGTGACCCCCTCCACGGGGCCGAGCTCTCCTTAGTGGTCGGTTGTGTGATCACAGTGTTTCTGGTCAGGCTGCTTAGTGTGCTGACTCTCCCTTCCGTTCTGCTCACAAGAAGGATTCATACATCCCACAAGCTCCTTAAAAGGCAAGTTGGTAGCCATGACTCCTTGTACCAGAAAAGTAACAAGTAGAAGAATATTACTTCTTGGGGCACCCAAAAGGCTGTGGACAAGCAAGGAGTGACTGGAGTAGAGATGGAGTTGAAATATGCTCAGAAGAGTTGATTTAAAGGAAGCCATCTGGAAATTCCCCTACTTTACGGTAAAAGGTTTGAGAACACCCGAATGGATATGCAGGCAGACAAGTATGTAACCTTTAATGATCTCTGGGCTAAAAAGAAAGACCTTGACAAAAGCCAAAGTCTCTTCCAAGTAAAACAGCAGCAGAGAACACACAACCCTCTGGCGTCCAAAGGGCCAGCCGGCTTGGCCCAGGAACAAAGGTTTCACATCAAGGGGACTGGGGACCACACACATGTTCTCTTATCTGCCAGTTGGCTCTGCTCTTATCTCTGAGCTGCTGTTTCTCGGGGAGCAAGCAGCGCTGCTTTCCTGCCTGCCAACGTGTCAGCCCTGCTGGGTGGAGGAAGGAGCCCTCCTAAATTCGGTGCAGGTGGCTTCGGCTTAGCAAGACTCCAAAAGAGATGCCAGCGTGCCGCGGTGGTGGGGGTGCTTGGCAGCGAGGGCAGTGGTGCCTGCGGAGGATGGACGGACCCAGAGGGAGGACTGGCCTCTGTGGGGCCCACCAGAGGGCGCCAGAGAGGAAGAAAGAGGAAAAAGCCTAAAGCAACGTTGTCCCTTTTCATCTTCAGTATCGTATTTCATACGTTGAAAAGAAAGTATGAGGGTTCCATGTCTACATCATAAGGTCCAGCCCAATGCTGACCCAGGACTGCCACCTCCCCTCCGCCTGCGTCTGCCCACCTCCATCCTGCCCTGCCACTGTCCCAAGTCTGCCTTCCATATTCACTGCAGTTTTCTTTCTTGTGTTTTCATATTGTTTCATTTTTCTTATTTTCAAATTTCTGGAAGTGATTCTGTTGCTACCCCTCTGAGTCCTGTGGGCTGTGGCTGCCGGTCGCTGACTTCACGGCTTGTCCACCACCCATCAGATGAGTCCCATGGTTTTGCTGCTCAGAGGCTTTTCTCACAAGTGCTGCCTGGAGCACCATGCAGAACACCTCCAGGCCAGGCGCGTGCAGGGGCGACGGGATCCATGACAACACTTCACTTCTTACCTTTGAACCCATTTAACTCTCACCAGCCTGTCCACCTGGTCCTGTTGAGTCAGAACGCTTACTACTAGTGGGTTTCTAAATCTTTGCCCACCGAATGGGCGTAAAATGGCATTTAATTCTGGTGCCAATTTGCATTTCTCTGATCCTGAAAGTAGAGAATTATTCATCAAAATTGTGTCCTACTCATGAAAGGCAGGTTGTGAGAGGCCTAGGATGATGGTCACAGGCTGTATGAGGCCAGGTGGAATGTGGACAGGTCGCGTGAGGTCCACGCAGATCAGAAGACAGGCCATGTGATGCCAGCCAACCAGCTGCAGGAGGCAGAGGGAGGGGTCTTTTGGGTCAAGATGAAGGAAGCTGAGGAAAGTGGCAGGTTAGCTGGCTTGAAGACCAGGGCCCGGCCATGTAATGATAGAGGGCCTGTGCACAGACCACAGAAGGTGAAGGCAGTGGTGGGGGCAGTGAAACAGACCCAGTCAGTGTATGCCAGGTTGGGACACTAGGGAGAGCTGAGTTGAGAAAGGCCTCGAGGCAGTCTTAGGGTCAGGTTCCTGGGGGTCAGCAGGGGTGGTGAGTCATTTACCTGGAAGCAGGAAGAGCCCCTCCCAGGACCTGGGACCACTGTTCTGCAGCTGAGGCCTTATCGGGTACACAGGGCCCCAGCCCCAGGGTAACTGCTCCACAAGGAGATAGTCAGCTCTCCCTCCTCCAAGCTGGTCTCAGGGCAAAGCTGGGGACTGCAGGCTGAGCAGGGTTTGCACGTCACCATTAACGTCTAGAAAGGGGGATGAGTCTCCCCAGGGCGTGCTTGACCTCTGTGTTCCTCAGAGAGTAGATTCGGGGATTCAGGGTGGGGCTCAGCGCCGTGCAGAGCACTCCTGGCACTTTGCTTCTCTTGGGGTTGTCGCTGGAGGCCAGGCTGATGCAGGTACAGAGCACGGCCGAGTAGTGCACGGGGACCACCAGGAGGTGGGCGGAACAGGTGGAGAACGCCCGCTGCCTGCCCGCGGCCAAGCGGATGTGCAGGGCGCTGGTGGTGATGCAGCCGCAGGACGCCAGGGTGAGCAGGAAGCTTGCGACTCTGTAGAAGGCTTCGGCCATGATGCTGTTCATGAGTGTGGGGCTGCAGGAGAGCAGCAGGAGCAGGGGATCTCGCAGAAGTGTGTGAGGACGTCGGGGCCTCAGACGGACAGCCGTGCCATCAGCCCGGTGTGCACAGAGGCACTGAGGGCGCAGACGACCCACGTGCCGTGGCCAGCGTCCGGCACAGCTGCGGGCTCACCCTGGAGCCGTGGGGCAGTGGGTGGCAGGCGGCCACATAGCCGTCATAGGCCATGGCTGTCAGCAGCAGCAGCTCGGAAGTCGTGGACCAGACCAGGAAGAAGAGCTGGGTCGTGCAGCCCGGGAAGGAGATGGTGTCTTCCTCGGAAGCCAGGCTTGCCTGTGCCTTGGGCAGCACAGACGAGATGCAGACAAAGTCCATGGTGGCCAGATTGCACAGGAAAAAGTACATGGGGCAGCGGAGGCTGGCACTGTAGCTGACCACAGTGATGGTCACAGCGTTGCCCGCGAGCGCCATGGCATACAGGGAAAAGCAGCAGCCGAAAAGGAGCAGCTGCAGCCCTGGATGCGACGAGAAGCCCTGAAGCACAAGCTCTGTCACCAGCGTCTGACTGGACTTTGCGGCCTGGCTGGGAGCAGCTCCCAGGCCCTTCTCCATGTGTGCACAGCCCTCTGACAAGAGATTACGTGAAGCTGGCATCAGACTTCTCCCAGGTGACCTAGTGGAACACAGCCTGCTCTTGGACGGGGAAGGAGGGACCCGACTCCACACGGGAGCCCGAGTTTTTCCTTCCCCTCCACCCCAACACTCTACTGAAAGCCACGTATCTTCATTTACTTCTTTTATTTCCCACCTTGAGAAGCTCTACCCTCTAGATGTGTGCTGTGGGGACCAGCCCCATCCTTGCCTTCCCTATAGGTGAGCCACGTGGAGCCGGTTCCAGTTACCATGGCAACGTGGCTGTGCCTCTCCCCCACCCCAAGTGCTCCCCCCTCCAGCCCCATCTCTGGTGGACACACTGCTCCTTTTCAGCTGTTCCAAGTGGGCCCAATTCTCCTCTCCCCTCCAATGTATGTGATTCCTTGTGGCTGGTCATTCCGCACCTTTTCTGCACCCACTCTCCCTGTGCTCCAGGGTTACTCCTGTGGTTGATACTGCCCTCTCTCTGACATCACTCATATCTACCACTCCAGAGACCCCCTCCAAACCCCAGACCTGTGAACCCCAAGCTCTGCCTTGAGCTACAGTCCTTTCAAACTCAACACCCAAACCTGAACCATAGGCCCTTGCCCCAAACGTGTCTGTCTTGTGGTTTTTACATCAGCACAGGGTAACTCACCCACCCTCCCAGTCACCCAGCTACCCAGAGTCCTGAGTCTAGGCTCTGTGGCTGTGGGGCCTCCCTGGGCCAAGTCAAGCTTTAGCTCCTGGCCATAGGAGGCTGTGAGAATACATTTGTTCAGTGAACCAGTGATGGTCTTCCTACCTTTCATCCACTGGTCCCCGAGGCCTGCTGGCAAAGCTGTCTGCACAATGCTCACAGACACTCCCGCCTCCCATCCACAGTTATGTATTTACCTCCTGGATGGCCAATTTTCTCCTCCAACACCCTTCCATATGCTCCCCACTGATCCACGGTGATGCCCTAGGAAGAAAACCTGATCCTGGCACTTCATTGCCCTCCCTGAAGCTGACTGATACGTACCAGAGCCCCCAAGTGAGTCTGGTGCTCATCGTCTAGAGACAGCCCCAGGGGCCCCCTTGCAGGGTTTCTCATGAGTCATCGGTACCCTGCTAATCCGGGACCCCGGGACCCTGGCATGTGCCGGCCCTTCACTTGGCTCCTTCCATGGAAATGCCATTTGGTTTCCACCTCATCCACTGCTCAAGGCAAAAGGGAGCTCAGCCTTCAAGGTGTATCACAGCAGGACCCGCTCGGGGAAGCCCACCTCCTCCCCGCTTGCCGCACAGGAGTTTTGCTGCTCAGTTTCCATCACAGCCCTTGAAATGCTCCAGTGTGCTTTCAAGGACTGACTCTCTTCTCGAAAGGATTCTCCACAGTAGGGGCCACAGCCTATTTTTCTTCCTATCTCAGTGCCGACCTGAGTTCAACCAACAAAGAGTGCTTCTCACTCAAGGTTTGAATAATGAATGAACGAGTGACTTTCCTGACCAGCCTGGGCTCTTCACTGACCCCAAATGCCATCCTTACTAGTCAAGGGATTTAACTAGAGAGTTTCAACCAAGGGCATCGGGAACTATGAAATCATTGGAACCGATGGAGGCAGATCCCTGGCACCTCTGGAGACCACACCGTGGTGGCTTCAACACAGAAGGCAGGGTTCTGCTGCTGCTGCCACCTCACTGCCACCCCCCGCCCCATCTGCGCTGAAGGTGCATGGATGCCGGCTCTGGCCCACGCAGGCAGTATGCCCATCTGACCGTGCTTCCTTGCCGTCACAGAAATAGAAAGATGCTTCCGTCTCGTCACTACTGGGAAATCTCACAGCAGCACCTCTCACCAGCAAAATCTAAGTCACAACAAGAACCCTAACCAAAGGAAATCTAGGAACTCCAGTGTCTGCATCACAGTCCATAGGGTACAGGCACAGAAGTGGGCAGGCAGGTTCTGCCTCCAGCAGCGACAGTGCAGTGGTCACACTGGCCATTCTGCAGCTAACAATCATAATCCTTAGTCAAAATGTTCAAACAGCCATTTGAAGGCATCGAAGAGCACTTAAACGGAGGTGGATGTCGGGCTGGGGTCCACTTTGGGAGGGGGGTCTTTCTGGACATTTCTGTTTTACGGCTTCTCACCTGAGGCTACTCCCAAGCCCGTGAAGATGTGGGTCCTGTAGAAGGCAAGCTGAAGTCTGAGCTGCACAGGGACTTCAGGAACCCCAACCTGGCTGGAAATGAGGTGGGAAGTCTGGAAAGGAGGGAGCCACGAAGTGTAGTGCCCCAAATCTGCACATAAAGATCCTGGCCCTGAAATGTGTGTGTGTGTGTGTGTTTAAGACTCCAGGAAAGCAACAGCTGGGAAACAGAAAGAACGGAACAGAGACTCCAGCTGCAGCCGAGAGCAGAACGAGCATGGGTTTCATTCCAACCAAGTGTGTAGAACAAAAGTCAGCCATTGGAACTCATGATCTCTACAATGTACTGTCCATGACATCGAATACACTGAAAATAATACTGCTACATGCTGGGGGAAAAAACCAAACCAGGAAAATGTAGTCTATACACAAGTAAAAAGTAATCAATATAAACTGACCCCAGGATTTTGCACTTAGTTGATAAGAACTTTAAAACTGCTTTTATAAGTATATACAATGACTAAAGAAAAATATAATTGTAATGAATGAAGAGATACATTAACTGAGACGCCAGTTTCCCTTTATGTGATCTACAGGTTTAACGTAATCTCAGTCATAATCTCAGCAGCCTTTTTTTAAACAGAAATTGACAAGCTAATTCTAAAATTTATATGGAAACGAAAAGGACATAGAACAGCCAAAATAGTCTTGAAAAGACCAGATTTGGAGGACTTACACTTTCTAACCTCAGCACTTAACAAGCTACTCTCATTAAAATAGTTTGACTTTCGCATTAGGATAGACAAATTAATGAAACAAATCAATAGAATGAGTATCAAAAAGTAGACACACACACATACGTGCAGTCAAATGATGTTTTAATTAGTTGCTAAAGGTGTAATGGCAAAAGGAAAGGCTTTTCAACAAATGATGCTGGGAGTACTGGAATTGCAAATTTAAAAGACAGACAGCAACCCCTCCTTACACTGTACATAACAGTGGATCCAAGATTACTCACAGGCCTAAGAAAAGGTAAAATTATAAAGTTTTCATACGTAAACCTTGGATAAAAGTTTTGCCACGTGGGACTAGGCAAAATGTCTCATACAAGACACAGAAAACACTAACAATAAACAGTTCATTGATAAATTGGACTTCATCAGAGTCAACGCCTTCTGCTCATCAAAAAGCACTACTAAAAAGTGCAGAGAAAACCACAGCTGGAAGGAAACATATAGCCGACTTAAAACTTCTACATAGACTATCGAAACCTCCTACAACTGAAAAATAAAGTCACAAAGCTCAATACACAAAACAAGACATGTGGATGGCGGGTAGTACCTAAAAGTGTTCTCAACAGCGTCAGTCATCAGGGGAATGCAAATTAAAATCACAGTGCGATTCAGAGACCCACAACACGGATGAAGGCTGGTGAGGACCCGGAACGATCAGGATTCATGTTGCTAGGAACGACGTAACATTATACACCACTCTGGGAAACAGTTTCTCAGGAACTAAATGTACACGAACCTTATGCCACAGTGATGTTGTTCCCAGGTATCTACCAGAGAAAAATGAAAAGCTATGCGCTTGAGAACTTTTGATTGAGAATATTCAAGGCACCTTTATTCATAATAGCCCAAATCTGGAACATCAACAAGAAAATGGATTTACAAACCGAGGTATATTCGTAAATTTGAACATTGCCACAGAAAGGATTGAACTAAATACACAACACTGTTGAATCTCAAAACCAAAGGGAACGAAGGACAGGCTGGTCTCAAAGAAAATATAATATGTGACTCTATTTGTAAGACATTCTAGAACAGGCAAAGTTCATCTATGACAGAAAAAATGAGGTCTGTGCTTGCCCTTGAGGGCCTGGATGGGGCTGACCACGAAGGAGCAGTGCAGAACTCCTGGGTCAAGGAAAGTCCTGCATTTGACAGAGTTGGGTTACGTAGCACAAGCAATCGTCAAAACAGTCAAAAGGTTAATGTGGATGCATGCGTTTCATTCTACGTAAATTTGCCTTAACAACTGCAAAGAAAGTCTAAATTCAGTTATTACCTTTGCTTTGAACGATGACATAGGTTATTCACCCTGAAACTACTTTCTGTGTGTCCCAGGCCTCAGCAAATGTGTAAGTCTATTGAGTATGATGGGAGCCACTGTTGGGAAAAGTCGTCCAACTAGGAGGCCTTGAGCGTGTGCTGTTAGAGTTGGAAACATCACAGTGAACTCATGTTTAAGAAGTAGCTCTTTGACGTATAATTTGAGAAGTTTTCACCTGTGTTTATACCTGTGAAACCATCACCACTGTCATGTGAATTCACATTTTACTGGATAGACAAGTATAGGAGTAAGTGTGACTGTTTATATGTGACACCCACACACACCTTCCTACCTGCGTCCACTGAGAAAACTTGAGACAAGGACAGCAGAGGAGCCGTGAGCATCCAAACATCTGTTCCTAAAGAACAGTCCCCAGTAAAAGGGCCGGGGCCAGTTCCAGGACTAGGGCGAAGAAACTACAAGATGGGCTCAGAATAGCTTTTTTGGGGGGCCAAAAACTAGGCAACTGCTTAAGGAATTGCTCACAATATATCACAAGAAGGCAGAACCAGCCTGGCAGGGTTCCAGCTGGTAAAATATGAGCCAATTTGAGAATGATAGTAAAGGACTAAACTCCACTGAGTGAATTCCATGAATCTGTATCTGCATTAATAAATCTGGGAGAAGAGAAATGCAGTAGTGAGTATCAGGGGAAAGGGACACACGCATCACCAGTCACTGCTGAAAATCGGTGGGTGAGGAAAAGCTGGACCAGACAAAGGGCTTTTACAAAGTCTCTAAGTCTTCCGCATGGATTACTTGCTAATTGCAGAGGGAAAAACAGTGACTTTCCTCTGATTATCTGCACCGAGTGGTCATGGCTGAGTCCGCTGACGTGGGGGAAACTTCCAGCCCTGATGCGTACTAAGGAGTGTGTCCCAGTTTTCTCTAGGGTCGCTGTGGAAGCCGCATCACAGGTTGTAAGGGATCTACCGGGAACTTCACCCCAGTGGACACTGGCCACCCCTGCCTGAACCTGGCCTGTGAGGCTGCCTTGCTCTGGTCAACCCACCTGTTGAAATCCATGTGTTCTCTGTGTGACACTTCATATACCCTGTAGGGAAGATTAGAATGGCTCTTTTAAAAAAAATTCAATAATCGGTCAGATTCCTGTCCACTGGCCTGAACAAAGACTACTTTGATGCCTTTCTTGCCTGCTGGCATGAGAGGTATTTTATCCCTTTATTTCAGATATGGGAACTGACATCCAGAGGGGATAAGTCATGTGCTCCCCCCCCCCCCACAGCACACGCAGGACCAGGCAAAGCGTTCCCTGGCTCCACACTGAGGGCCCTTCCCACGCATCCTGGCTGTTCTCCGGGAGCAGGGCCAGGGCTCTGAAATGCCCATCCAGAGAAGGGCAGAGCTGGGCTTGTGAGGCTGCCCCACGTAAGAGAGGATGCTGAAGGTGCAGAAATGATGAGACAGGAAGGGGCAGGGCACAGCCACTCAGGGAGCGCCACAGCAACTAACATCAACACGGTGAAAGGTTCAGCCCCCAGCAGGCCTTGAGGCTCAGGATGGTGGGAGACATGACTTCCAGCAGATCTTGAGCTGCATTACACGCCCACTGTAATATAAGCATGGTGAATAATATGCCCACAGGCACCACGGCAGTCCCAAGGCTAGTGCAAAAGGTCAAAGAGTGGGAAATGGCCAACTTCCTGGGAACCCCAGCCCCCTCCCCAGACCACTTAGACTGGTCCTTCCACTTATTTGCATATGAAGCTTCTAAAGGCCATAAAAAAGGGCAACACTGCCCCTCAGGGCCACCCCTCTCTCTCTCCACCCCACACCACCATTTGGAGCCGGCCCGCACTCTGTTCGTGGGGTGTGCACCTACTTTTAATCTGAGCACCCACCCCCACACCTCGTGGCCTTTCTCTTGCCTTTCAGTGTATCTCTCTGAATAAATCTACCTTCACTCAACTGTGGCTCGCTCTTGACTTCTTTCCTGAGCGAAGCCAAGGACCCACACTTGGCAGGGCACGTCCCAGCAACTCAACCGAAGCCTGGGACGTGGCCCTTCTTGTGCCCCACGTCCGTTTTTCCTGCATCAATGAGGCAGTGTTTTCATGAGGGCTTGGAGCAGCCTCACAACAGCCCACAGGCAGTGAGAAGGAAAACGATTTTGGCAGGCCCGACTTCCACACCCGTGAGAGCTGAGACCCAGCCAGAATTTGCTGCCTTCGAGCTGCGTTGTGTCCCAGGCTGAGATGCCTCCAGGGCCTCATCAGCCCCAGTGTGGAAGCTCCGTGCCCCACTCTACAACCATGGCCCTATTATCACACGTCTAGCCCCTCTGAACTTTCTCTCTTGACTGATTTTAAGGTCAAAGGGCGGCGATAATTTATTTAGGTGGCTTTCAGTCATCCAAGTGCTGACTCTGCTGCAGGGGGCTTGGCCAGCACTGGTGTGACTGGGTCAATATTTTCCCCTAATTGGGAGGCCTCAAATGCTGGTCTGTTGATGCAGGGGCAGGGGCTGCTGTCTGTGACAGTTTCTCATGGTTCTCTCTGGAGGCTGTGGCTGAATGAGAGGATGCCGAAGGCTTGTCTAGTCATGGATTTGGATGTTAGATTCTTCAAAGTTTCTTTGTTTCATTTCAAAAGCAGTATTATCAGCAAAGCAGGCAAGTGAGAAAATCAGGTTTTGGACATAGGGTGAAAATAACATATACAAATAAATTCACTAGTCATGAAGATAAAGATTGACTTATGATTTTTACATAATGAACATAACACCAGACTTTTCCAATGTATCTGAAGGAGAATTAATAAACCGGCGCACTTAGGCTAACAGATCGCTTATTCTCATGCTTGCCCTTAAAACGGTGGTCAACTAACCACCGTTTAGTTGGTTGCTACTCACAGATCCAGGCCCACTGTTAAAATAAAGCTATTAATTTTACTGTTTCTACTTTATTCCAATAATCAAAAGTAATAATCATGCTTGGCCTCTGAATCGTTCTCCAGAGAGAAGGTCATGGGACTGTAACCTTACAAAATTGCCTGAATTACCAAGACCCTGCCTTGGGCGCTTTTAAGATAAAGGGATAGAGTGACAACCACTGGCCTCTATAGAATCGGCCACCTGGAGACACCGTGACGCCACTCTGAGTCTTAGAAGAAGAAAATAATTCTGTTGATGATTGTGGATGCTTTATTGTTTGAGCTGTGGCTACATAGCCACCCTGCCCCATCCCCAAGGTGGGCTCACAGTCTTGAAGGCACTAGCCAGCCATCAGTCCCCTCTGCCTGGCAAAGCAGTAAAGCTGCCTCTTTCTTCTAAACTCTAAGATCCTGTCTCTGACTTTCAGTTCCCCTCATCAGGCACGGGGGCCGATCTTTCTGCAACATATCCTTATCTTTGATTAATCACTTCCAAAAACACTTGAAGAAGTATTAACTCACTTAGAATGTGGTTCCATAACTCCACACTATGTTTCAAGAACTGTGGCAAAACTCCATTTTCATTGTGAAATAAATATTTGTTCTCCTAACGATTCAGAGGGTGGAATGGCCATGCTTAACTCACCTTTGTCTGCTCACAGCAGCCTTGGTGGATACTTGGAAGGCAGCTTGAGACAAAAGAAGCACTGCAGTGACCACAGATGCCCTCTGTCCTGCATGAGGTGAGTCTCCTGACTACACCTCTGGGCTGAGGTTCAACTGACCTTCAAGTAAACCTCTGTGCTTCCAAGATCAAGGGCAGGTGTTCGTCCTGGGGACGCTAGGGTGGCAAACTCAAAGAGAAAGCCCTCAGGGACAATTAAATGTGGCTCAAGGGCTCATGGGCAAAGCTTCCTACCAATTACATGTTGCAGAGATACTCAAGCAACAAGAGCTTCCCACTGTAAGGGCAAGGTCAGCCATTCCCTGAAGACTGTCTCTCCAGCAGCACCCCCACCGCCACATTCTCCTTCAATGCAAAGCCATTACAGCCTCACACCTGTGTGGAAGTTTTCCTATGTTCAGACCAATTCAACTGAGGTTCTTTTGTCTTAATTATGCTAATCTACTAATCAAATAATCTACAAATAATCTACTAATCTACTAATCTAATCTACTAATAATACATCATATTAAACTTATTCGTGATAATATGGATCTTTTCCTAAAGTATTTTTGTATCCTTTTACATGTATTATTACTTTTTCCACATTTGAGCAAGTTAATAAGTTGCTTAAATTTCCTATAAAACGTTCCTTTTACACTTCCATTTTATCTTCTAGTTTTGAAAATCTGTAGATAAGATTTGCTGTTTATCCTTACTGGATTTTAGCCCAAATCCCATAATTGTCTTCAATATGTTTGTGTTTCAGCCAAATGTGCATATTATTCAGCATTCTTTCCTGTTTGGTGAGGATTTTAAACCAACCTTCTTGAGATATACAGTTGATTCTTGAACAATGCAGGGACAATTCTACGCCCGGCACCAATTTCAGCACCATGGCCAGCACAGCTCTCAGCACCACGGCCAGTACCAAAGGCCACCACCACATCCATGGCTACTCTGCAGGGGGTCCTGAGTAAATCATTGGTGACTAATTGACTCGTCTTCAAAGAATGACGCCTGTAGCATCTTATGCTGACCTTGCAAGTCTTGCCCTTTCATGTCTGTTCAAGTTGTCTGACACCCTCTTGAGGAATTGCTTTGGTCACCGAGCAGAAGTTCTCCTGTGGATCTTGCTGTCAACTCCCTGTCTGCAGTGTTTGGGAGCCTTCATCTTGGGGAGGCAGGCCTATTCCCCTTGTTAGATTTTTCTCTTCTCCTTTGTCAATTATCTTTGTCTCACAGATAATCTCCCTGACTTGGTAACAATTAGAATATTTCCCCTCTGATCTAGGCAGATCTCAAAAGCTGTGAACTTGATTTTGTGTACACATTTTGGGATTAAGAATTATTTTCTTTGGCCTTTAAGATCTCCATTTTTCCTCTTTGTTTTTTCCTGATACCTCCTCAGACCTCTGACAGCCATTTCTAAAGCAAAGTCTGTCTCCTGGAGTATAGTTCTCAGAGAATAAGTTCCCACAACTACCTTGAGCTCAGGCACAGTTAAAGTTGGAATGAAAAAAAAAAAAAAAACAATTTGGGGAAGCCAACAGTGTTACTACCCCTGTTTGGCACTTAGAATCTAGAGTCCAAAGAGTCACTCAAGACATCTCTTCTTATTTGGCTACCGTGGAGCTGACACTGCAAACCAGCCTCCTCTGCCTCTTAAAGAGCCTGTTTCCATGGATAGAGAATCCTGCTGCTACAGGCATGAGGTCGTGCACCAAACTTGCTTGCAGCCTTCTTTTGTTACGGAAATGACAGGCCAGCCAAGAAACAAACACCACTTGGAGGGTTGGAGTACTCAGATGTATTACGCCGCTGGCAGGCTCAGACGGGGCTTCTGCTCCAAAGCTCTGAGCACCTCCAAGACGTGCATGTGAGGTTTTACAGGGTAAAGTACAAGCTTGGGGTATTCGGCCAACAGGCATGGAACAGCTTTAGCAGCGTCATTATCACAAAAGTGGAGGCAGGGAGGCAGCAAGCTAACATTCCAAAGCCAGATATAGCTCTTTGAAAATCCAGCTGGCTAGCAAAAAAAACAAAAACAAAAAAAAAAACAAAAAAAACAAAAAACATGAACAGGGAATCAGGAAACCAACACTAATTAACTTAGATTTACGAGTTAGCCCAGCAGAATTCAGATCAGTGATCTGAGACTTGTTACACTTGGATTTTGTGAGTTAGCTTGTTAGCCCAGCCCGGCTTTTCCTTCACACTTTGTTTCTCTTGCAGTGACTTTTTGTTTTTATTGAGGTATAACTGACATACAACATTATATTAGTTTCAAGTATACAACATAATGATTTGATATTTGTATATATTGTGAAATGATCACCACAATTAGTCTCCTAAGCATCCATTACCACACACAGTTACACAGGGTTTTTTTCTTGTGATGAGAACTTTTAAGATTTTCCTCTCTTAGCAACTTTAAAATACGCAGGACAGTATTATTCGTTCTAGTCGCCATGCTGTACACTGCATCCCCATGGCTTATTTATCTTATAACAGGGAGTCTGAACCTTGTGGCCACTTTCAGCCATCTTGCCCACCTGCCACACCCCACCTCTGGTTGCCTGATTTCTAAACAATCAATCTTTCCACAAGAGGTATAGAACTGCACCCAAATCTAAGCTTCTGTACATCTTCAGTACAATTTTCATGTCTTGGAAATTAGGGTGAGAAAATGAGGGTGTGGCCAGAGATTCAGGAAAGCCTGAATCTGGCCCCAGATGCTCACCATCTCTCCCCATGATCTTGCAAGAGAACCATGCATGGGACCCATGAAACTCATAATGAAGTAGCACTTTGTTAGTTGGTGAAAGGTGGACCGTGGGCTTCCTTTCTCCTCATCGGTAAAGCCGTATATGAGGCCAGCTCCATTTCCTCTCCCTGGTAGTTCTCTCATGAAATATGGATATTTTAAAATAAAAAGGTATAGTGTAAGGGACCGGTAATTAGATCTTAAAATTATACTGTCAGTGCCTGACATTAAGTTTCTGATTGCTGAGGGATCAGTGTCAAAGACATCTATCTTGAATAAACACATGGCCAACTACACACCTACATAAAGAGCCAGGCATCACACTCGCGAAGTTCCCCTGTGGCCCTAGGTAATTATTCACTTGAGTGACCTTGCTTTTCCCTTCTTGTACTTTAATTCTCACTCTTATATTTTAAATTCACCAATAAAGAGTGAACCTGTGAAACACATCACCCTCCCAGCCCCTATAAAGGCAGAACCCAAGATATGTGCCTATGAACTACCTATGAACTCACTACAGCCCAGACTTGCTGGGCACCTCTGGGATCTGAGAGTAATAAACCTTGTCTTCTCGAAGTTCTCTAATGGTATTGTGGAGGTGCATCTTGGATCATAGTAAGAAGCACAAGGGCTGGTCCAGCCACAGCATTGGGCCTGGTCAGGGAAATGCCTTGTGGGTCTGCCACAATTAGTACGTGCCCAGGTGAGTGCCCCAGGCACTCCTAGCTGACAGAGTCACTATCCATAGACTGAGACTGACACAAAACAAAGGGTATTGATGGATTCTCTGCTTGTCTGCTCCCTCCAGCCTCAGTTCCTCCAGCATCAGCCACACCCAAGAAGCTATGTGGGACAAGGTGAAAATGAATAATGCATGTGTAATTAGAATCCCAAAAGAAGAGGAGAGGAAAACAGAGGGGGAGGGGGACATAAGCAAAGACATAATCAAGAATTTTTCAAAACCAAGGAAAACATCAATTCAAGAAACTAGATTTCTTTTGGGGATGAGATTTCTGGAATGATGATGTTAGGAAAATTTAATTGGTGGAAGTTAGAAAAACAAACATTTAAAGTCTCTGGAAATTGTCTTAAGGGCACATGGAAATGGAGAAAAATTTCCTCAGGAAAATCTATTAAATCTTGATAAGAACAGTGAAAGTGTGTGGCATTTGAGTCATGATCCTCTCCCCTCCCCAACCAGCTCAGTGTGATGGAAGGTCTACTCTGGGCAGGTATGGCCAAGAACGTGGGCTTCCTCTCCCCCTACATCCAGCTCACCCTCCTATAGCCATGGATTCATCCAAGGAAGAGAAACCCTTTAACATTTTTCATCATCCTCCAGCTCTGTGTTGCAGAAGCTCTATTCCAAGCAGGCACAGATGAGCAGACTAACCAGCCTGTATTCACAGCACCCTTCCACAGAGAGGAAGCTCTAGTCATGCTATAGCCAGACAGAAGTACTAGTACCCAGTTGCTTCCAGACCAGCTCACTCATAGGGTAGGAGTTCCATGCTAGGAAAAGCCAGCAAAAAAAAAAAAAAAAAAAAAACCCAGGGGTTACCATTCCTATCCAGTGCCACTTAAAGAGAAGGGGTGTCACTCCAGAAGACATGAGCCACTGTATCCACTCCCAGCTCCAGTGCACTGGTGCAGATTCTGCCCAGGGGACAGAGTAGGACAAGAACAGACAGCTCCATAGCTCTCCATAAGGCAACTGATTCTGTTTGGAAAAGGTTGTGGAAAAGTTCACGCCTAAGGATATTGTCAAAAATAATGGAGATTTTAATGGTGGGCAATTAAAAGGAGGCTGTCAGGTCCTGGCACTAGCCCTAACAAGCAAAATGGGAGATCAGCCAGAAATTTAAAAGGGGAAACCAGGCGAAGAGACAGGTAGCAAGAGCTCCCCTGGGGTTAGAGCAAGCCTTGAAGACTGGCAGCCTCATTCCTTTGCAAAGAAAGGGGTCTGACTTAAATTGAATCTTACTGGCATTGTCAACAACAGTAGAGCACAATGAGTACAGAGTTTCAGTTTGAAAAAAACAAAAATTATGGAGATGGAGTGTGGAGATAGTTGCACAACAATGTGAGTGTACTTAATGCCACTGAGTTGCATGCTTAAAAATTGTTAAAATAGAAACTTTTATGTAATGTGTATTTTACCTCAATAACAAGTAACCACAGAGCTCATCAACTAGGCGAGGCTAAGAGCTGGGTGTGACACCGGTAAAGGCAGACCAGCCAGGAGAGCAACCAAAGAGCATCCAGCTAAAACCAGAATTACAGCTGGTGGGCAGGAGGCCGTGTACAGGCCTGAGCCTTGTGCCCTCCAAGGATTGACATTAGAGGCCACATGGTGTAGGTGAGACAGATCTTCCTAAACTAGCATATACAAGTCATCAAACAGCAGGCAAAGGAAAACAACAGCCCGAGGGAGGGGTCAGGATCCAGAGTCGCTACAACATACTATGTCAAATGTCATTTTCAACAAAAATGTTTGAGATGTGAAAGAAATAGGAACTCTTGACCCATACACGGAAAAATAAGAACATGTTAGAAACTGACTGTGGGATCTAGCTTGGCAGACAAAGACTTCAAAGCAACAGCTATAAATACATTCAAAGAACTAAGGGAAACCATGTTGGAATAAAGGAGACTTGACAATGTCACATCAGATACAGAATATATATAGGAAGATAGAAATTATTTTTAAAATAATCAAATGGAAATATTTTAGTTAAAAAGTACAATAACTGAAATATAAAATGCACAAGAAATGACTCAACAACAGATATGAGCTGGCAGCAGAAGCAATTTGTGAACTGGCAGATAGACTGGTTCAGGTTATGCAATCTGGAGCAGAGAGTAAAAAGAATGACAAAAAGTGAACAGAGCCACAGGGGAACACGGAACAGCCCTTAGCACGCCAGGATGTCCATAATAGGAATGCCAGAAGAAGAAGAGGGAGAGAAAGGCCATACAAATATTTTGAAGAACCAATTCCAAAACAACTCAAATTTGATTTAAAAATGAAAACCATTCATCTACATATCTGAGAAGCTCAACAAAATCCAAGTAGGATAAGCATGAAGAGAGCTATACCCAGATGCCTCATAGTCAAACTACTGAAAGCCAAAAACACAGAGAAAATCTTGGGAGAAGCAAGACAAAAACAGCTCATCATGCAGGAGGCACCACAGTAAGATCAACAGCTGACATTTTATCAGAAACAACAGATGCCAGAATACAGTGAGGAGATGTTTTGAAGGTACTGGGGGAAAAAACCCATAAAACCCTGTCAACTAAAATACTATATCCACCAAAACTATCTTTCAGAACTGAAGGAGAAATAAAAATATTCCTGGGTAAACTAAAACTGAGAGAATTCAATGTTGGCAAATTTGCCTTGCAGGAAATACTAAAGGAAGTTGGTCAGGCTGAAAGCTAGTGATACTAAATCCACACACAAAGGGAAAGTACTGGTAAAGGTAACTAGGTAGGCAGTTGTAAAAGACCATATAACTGCATGTTTCTTTTCCTTTTCCTCTTAACTGATTTTAAAAGCAGTAGCATAAAACAACATGTAAATACTTCTATTGTTAGACATGCAATATATTTGACAGTAACAGCACAAAGCGGTGTGTGACAACACAACTGCATTGTAGTCAGAAAATGAAACCAGATGGTAATTCAGATCCACAGGAGGAACTGAGGAGAGTCAGAAATGATAAACACCACAGCTAATATTTTAAAAATCTATAAATATGTACTTGCTTCCTTTTCTCTCCACAGATTCTTTAAAAACATAAAATTATATAAAATAAATATGACAATGTATGGTTGAGGTTTTAAAACAAAAGGATGTATTAGGTATAAAAATAAAGAAGAAAAAGGAGAAAGTTATATATATATATATATATACACATATATATATATATATAAAAGTAAAGTTTCTGTATCTCACTGTAATTGTCAGTGTATATGACGTAGATTCTGATAAGGTGCATGTTATAAGCTCTAAAGCAGTCACCAAGAAAGTAACCACAAAATTTAGTAAAAATCATTAAAGGAATTAAAATACTACACTAGGAAATGTTCATTTCATGAAAAGGGATAAAGGAATGAAGAGCAGTTCCATGAGACATACAGAAAACAAAACACAAAACAGCAGATAAAACCCAGCCACGTCGATAGCAACATTAAACCTGAATGGATTAAACAAAATAATCAAAAGGCAGAGGCGGTCAGACTAGATTGAAAACAATAACAGCAACTGATTTCAACATCAAACACAAATGCATCAGGAATGGGATTGCTGGATCAGGTGGTAAGTCTACTTTTGGTCTTCTGAGGAATTCTTCTGTAGAACACAGGGAACTATATTCTATATCTTGTAATAACCTTTAATGAAAAAGAATATGAAAAGGAATATCTGTTTGTATATGCATGACTGGGACACTGTGCTGCACACCAGAAACTGACACATTGTAACTAGCTGTACTTCAGTTTTTAAAAATGTAACAAAACCAAAAATAAACAAATGGGACTGTATCAACTAAAAAGTTCTGGACAGCAAATGAAACCATCAACAAAATGAAAACCTATGGAGTGGGAGAAAATATGTGCAAGTCATATATCTGATAAGGGGTTAATCCCCAAAACATATAAAGAACTCATACGATTCAATAGCAAAAAAAAAAATCTGATCGAAAAATGGGCAGAAGAACTGAACAGACATTTTCCCAAAAATAAACATCCAAATGCTCAACAGGCACATGAGAAGGTGATCAACATCACCAGTCACCAGAGAAGCGCAGGTCAAAGCCACAGTGAGATGGCACCTCACACCTGTTAGCTTGACTATTATCAAAAAGACAAGCGGTCACAACTGTTGGTGATGATGAGGAGAAAAAGGATCCTTGTGCACTCTTGGTTGCATCTACTATGGGAAACAGTACGGAGGGTCCTCAAAAAATCATAACTAGAACTATAATAAGATCCAATAACCACACTACTGGGTATATATCCAAAGGAAATAAAGTTAGTCTTTCAGAGAGACAGTGGCATTCCCTTGTCCATTGCAGCCTTGTTGACCATAGCCAAGATACAGAAGCAACCTGAGTATCCACCAGTGGATGATGGATAAAGGAAATGTGAGGAATTTCTATGATATACAAAATTATACATATAACATAATTATTCATATGTAATCGAATATTATTCAGCCATAAAAAAGAAGGAAATCCTGCCACTTGTGACAACATAGATGGACCGTAACGGTATTATTCTAAGTGAAATAAGTCAGAGAGAGGACAAATACTGCATGATCTCACTTACACGTGGGACCTAAAAATACCTGAACTCATGGAAACAGAGAACAGGTTGGTGTTTGCTAGAAGCAGGGAGTGTAGGCAGGGGGAATGAGCAAAGGTGGTCAAATGGTACAAACTTCTAGTCGTAGGATGAGTGCGTTCTGCGGATGTAAAGTATAGCATGGTGACTATAGTTAACAACACTGTGTTGTGTATTTGAAGGCTTCTGAGACAGTGGGTCTTAAGGGTTCTCACTAAAAGAAAAAAATTATAACTATGACATGATGGATGTTAATTAAACTTATTGTGATAATCATTTCACAACATATAGACATCAAATCATTATGTGGTACACCTTTAACTAACAGAATGTCATACAATTGTATCTCAATAAAACTGAGGAAATTTCTAAAAACTTAATGTAGAAACAGAAAAAAGACCCCAAGATCCAACAACTTATATGCTGTCTAGGAAACACACTTTGGATTCAAAGATACAAACAGGTTGAAAATAAAAGGATGAGAAAATAATACACCATCCAAATAGCCACCAAAGGAGAGCTCAAGGGCTTACACTCGTACCACAAAGCGCAGACGTAAGACAGGGAGTTACTGGAAACAAATGGGGACCTCTTATGATAAGAAAGGGGACAATTTATCAGGAAAACTTAACAATCATAAACATAAATGTACCTAACCAGACACCTTCAAAATACGTGAAAACAACAAAAGACAGAACTGAAGTAATAAGAAAGCCAACAAATGGTTTTATGATGACTTGATGCAGGAGAATAAATTTGAACTCCTTCCTCACACCAAATACAGAAATTGACCTAAATGAAAGAGCTGAAACTATAAAACTCTTAGAATGAGGAGGCAGTGGAGGAGGAGAAGCCATAGGAATAAGCCTCCGTGGCCTTGGCACGGGAAGTGGTGCAGAGACGATTCAGCAGAAGAAGGAGGGTGTTTTCTACAGGTGATGCCGGAACAACCGGCCATCTTGTCTGCCCCCCGACTCATTCATCTAGTTAATTCTCCAAATCTCAGTGCAAACGCCTCCCCCACAGAGAGGACCTCCAGTCCTCCTCCTAATGTAACCCAGATCCGCTAACTTGTTGCCACATCCCCACTTTGCTTGTTTCCTTTCATACCAGTCACCTCATCTTGTAGTCACGTCTGTGTGACATTTCTTTTACATCAATGCCCAACTATAATGTAAGCTTCAAAGACTGTTCTGCTCAGCTCTGTGCACCCAGCACCGAGCACAGTGCCTGAAATGCACACACACACCACACCTGCACACACCACACACATGTGCACATGCCACACACATGCATACACACCACATACACCACTCAAATGCACACACCACACACACGCACCTGAGGTCTTGGTCCTTCTTTGGGTGGGGAGCATGAGGACTGGGGGGGACAGCCATGGCAACAGGGTATTTCAGCCTCTGAAACCAAGGGAAGAACCTCCAACTGAACTAAATTCACTTAATGGGAATGGCAGAGCAGGTGTCTTTCAATGATGACGTGCTTACAGTAGACACAGCAATGCTTATCTCATTAGAATCTGTTACCTAGAATTTTGCCAGTTTTCACTGCTCCATGCCCAGCACCTGGAATACTCCACCTAGCCCATGATATCAATATGTGTGTGCACACACAATGGAATACACAAGCATACAGACTCACACAGAGGCACACGCTCACCCACACATGACAGCACACATGTCCTTGCACACACATGCATTACAGCATACAACATGCCACTTGGACCAGTGACCAATAAACTGTGTAATGAGAGGGGAGTGGGAACTCTGGCCTAAGCACAGCCTGGCCCCTTCAAAACCACCCACCTCACACAGTGAGAATTCCTACATCTTCCTTGCAACATCCTTTTATACCACTTCTTCCATGAGAAGAAGAAGGAGGAGGAGGAGGAGGAGGAGAAGGAAGAGGAGGAGGAGAAGGAGGAGAAGGAGGAAGAGGAGGAGGAGGAGAAGGAGGAGAATAGCAGGGATTTAGCTGAATTATCAGTTTTTGAGCCATTTTGTCCCTATTTAACTTGGGGGGAAACCTCAAAGGAAATCCTTTCAAAACTGAAGTTAAAAGTATCAGGAGATGTGCTGACCGTGGACACATGTGTCAGGGAACATCGGAGGTGCCGCTGGCACCTTCCCCTGTTACTGGTCGGATCACTACCATGTAGGAGATTTCAGGACACCGAAACGTGTCGGGGTTCACTTTTTCTCAGCAATGACCTTCAGTTCATTGAGACTGGTGAGCTATGCAAACATAAATCTGACGTGAAAAGTAAAAAAGGAAAAAATGAAAGTAAACCACCCTCCGGAAACTTGACAGTGCGTGTAGGGCGTCTGGAATAATGACTAAGTTCCCGAGGTTCCGTCAGGTCACGACATGTTTGAAAAATAATTTCATGTTCATACCAAAACAAAAAACTGTTACATCATAATTACGCCTTGACCAAAGAGTGAAGTATTTTATTTTTTATCCAAAGACTCCAAGTCAAAGCATCATCACCTTCTTTGAAAAAAATGTATTAATCCGAAAAAGGAGTTTGAGCTGGAGTCTGCCCTTTCTGGGGCTACCACTCAAAGCTCACTTTCGCTTCCGGATGACACTTACACCAAGTGCCTACCATGTGCTAATGGCTACGTGTATCACAGCACCTAATTCTCCCAGCAGCTCCCTGAGGGAGGCAGCACGCTCAGCATGACTCCACCGTGAGGAAGTGGAGATGCACAGACGCCTCTTACATATGCTTATATGCCCAAAGAAGAGAAATGATCTTCCTAAAGTCACCACTAGTGAGCGGTAGAAACGAGAGCTGGGCCTGGTCTCCTGGCTCCAAAGTTCACATGGGAAGACAGCATCCTTTTCTGTCACCCTTCTGGATCTGCCATTTAAACTCAGTGTGATGGACTTGGGTGCCTTGTAATGTAGCTGCAGAGAAATGCAGGAAGCCCTGGGTTCTTGAGGAGGCAGAGGACTCACCTAACCCCAAGAGGGAAAAAGAAACAAGGTGGGGTTTGGGTGGAATGAGCATGGCTTTCCTAACTGTTGTTTCCCCGGACACTGCACGGCTCTAAGCCCAGAGCATTCAGGCTGGCTGCAGGGCTGTGTCTGAGGGAGCGTTGTGCACAGCGCGGGAGACAGGCCAAGACCAGGAGAGCAGAGATGGGAGGAAGGGTCATGAAGGGGGCCGCGGGCAGGAGCCGCCTGGAGCAGGATGCAGACGTGAGGAGGGGGTGTTCGGGCCCCTCGGTTGGAACAGTTTGCTCCCCCGAGTGCCTGATGAGGACTAAGTGGACAAATGTTTCACTGATTCCATTAACTGGCTGACTTTTTTAGTGAAACAACAATGAAGACGCTATAAATACCCCTATGGGTACTAAGAAATAGATTTACCCAGAGGCTTAAACAACAAAAAGTAGACAATATACATGAAAAAGGGTTTCCAAGGCCCTGGACACCAGCCAGTGAAGGACAGTGAGACCGGGAGGCGGAGGGTGAGAGCGGAGCCCCGTGGCTTCCAGGCTGAAACGTAGGAGAAGGAACGTCAGTATTTGAACAGAACGAAAATGAAAATACAACATATCAAAACTCGAGGAATGTTGATGAAAGAGAATTTACGAGAAATTTACGGCACTAAAGAGTATTACTAAAGGATAATTTGAAAATCTCAACGTGAGGACCACAGCTCTGCCTAAAGAGCCCGGTGAGTAAAAAGGCAAAGTGAGCCAGGAAAGACGCCAAAAAGCAGAGCAGAGCCCAGAGCTAGCAGAGCGACCGAGGACCCGGCAAAACCAAAAGCTGCTTGTCTGAGAGGACCGCCCCCCACAGGTGGCCAGGAAGAAGGCAGGAGACACTTACAACAGCGCCAGGGATAAGGGAGGTGACGTCACCTCAGATTCTGCAGATACCGAGATGGTGAGTGAATGTGATGGGCAATTTCATGCCAAGGATTCAACAATTAGGTGAAATGAAAAAATTCCTCAAAAGACCAAACTACCAAAGCCCAAACACGATGACATAGGTAAACTGAATCGGCCTATATTTAATGATGAAATTGAATCTGTAGTTTAAAACCTTCCCACGAAGAAAACTCCAGGCCAGGATGACTTCACTGGTGTATTCAACCAGTTTAAGGGGAAAATACACTAATTCTACATAAACTGTTTCATAAAATTTAAGAGGAGTGAATATCTCCCAACTAATTTTATGAGGCCAACATAACCCTGATTAAAAACAAAGCCATTACTAGAGAAGTAAACCGCAGAGCAGTCCCTCTTGAAGAGAGGAAAACCCTAAACCCAGTTTTCATAAACTGAACGTAGTAACAGGATAAACATGGTGACTGGGGGGGGGGGGGGTTCCCAGGAATGCAAGATTAGTTTAACATTTGAAAATCAATAAGCTTATTTCATCATACTAAAAAAATCAATAAAGACAAAATATGATCATCTAAATACAGAGAAAGGATTTGACAACACTCAACATCCATTGCCAGTAAGAGCTCAGCAAACTAGGGAACAGGGGACACCCTCAGCCACTTCAGGGTGCCTCTGAAATGCAGCAGCTCCCGTGAAACGCCCGGTGGTTGCCTAAGATCTAGGAAGGGCCAACAAGACCCTTCTCACCGTTTGTGTCCCTCGTTGTCCTAGAGACCTTGGCCAGGATGGCAGGGCGAGAGGGAGACGCAGACCCACCTGGAGAGCAGGGAGCAGGCCTGTCCTCACGTGGAACATTCTGTGGGAATGATGACAGCGGAGAACCAGGAGAAGCGAGTTCAGCAAAGTGGCAGATGAGGTCAGTTCACATAGACCGACTGCATTTCCACAACCAGCAACAAGCAACTGGAAAGTGAAATTTAAAAAGCAGTATCATTTACAACAGCATCAGAAACACATAATGTGATAACCATTGCTGCAACAGCAATCACACTGCACTACACAAATGCGTCAGAGTAACGTTGCACACCTTAAATGCACACACTGTCACGTGTCGAATGTACTCGATGAAAGTTTTTAAGAATATGAAATACTAACTTAGGGATATTTCTGACAAAAGCTGTAAAAACCACTAAAACCTACAAAATATTGTGAAAAAATTAAAGAAAATCTAAATAAATGGAGATGCATTGTGTTCATGTGTCAGGAGACTCTGTTGTCAAGACACCAATTCTCCCCAAGTCAATTTATAGATTCAGTGCAATTCTGATGAACCCAGCAAGCTTTTTGGTAGAAACTGACCAACTGATTGTAAAATTCATGTGAAAAAGCCCACTACTGTGCTCAATTTACCGACCAAATTGTAATCATCTGAGTATTCAAAAGTCAATTCTGGTTGATCGGAACAAGCTGAGTCTGTGGAAATACTGACTGACCCAGCATTTCATTCGTCATGAGGCTCAAAAAGGAAAACATTATACGAGGTGCACAGAGGATAATCACAGTAGAAACGGCGACTCAAGTGAGACGTGATTTTTAAATTAGCCTCATTTCATAAGGATTTTAATAAAATGGGTTTCTATTCATAAATGTATTAAGAAGAGAGACCCCATGAGTTAGAGTGGCCCCCTCACCTGCTTATGTTAGCAGTGATGCGGACACCAGCCAGCCCTGGTAGGAGCGAGACACGCCAGACCCACACAACATCACATGGGACAGAGGGACACTCCAGGACCCACATAACATCACTCAGAATGGCGGGACATGCCAGGACCCACGTAACATCACGTGGAACAGAGGGATGCGCCAGGACCCATGTAACATCACAGAACACGCAGCGGTGCATGTGGACAGCACTACATGGGGTGGTCACGAGACACAAAACACATCACGCCCAGGGAAGTCGGGGAGCCCAAGCCAGAGTGAGATCGGGAAGCTTTGGTGCCGAGAGGCCTCCTGCCGTCTGAAGCTCCCGGTGCTGCCACCGGGCCGAGTCTCTGGGAATCGAGCGGGACAGCTCGGACCTGTGGTCTTCTAATCTCAGATGGTACTCCTTCCCTTTTCAGGCCCAGTCAATGAGTGAAGCCCAGGAAAATAGGAAATAAAAGTCAAAAAGATGAAAACACGGCCAAGCCTGTGACCTGAAGGGCTCTGCAGTCGGCTCAGGCATGGTGTGACATGCTCTTCACCACTGTGACTGTTTGGCCAAGTACGATGACCCACGGGGTCTGAGGCATTTAAATGAGTAGACATTTAAATAAACCTATGTTTGTGATTTAGCTCAATGGGATTTGATTGAGTCTAAGAAAAGTTTTCATGTTTAAGAGAACTGAATGTACAAAATGTATGTTTTACTAGTTGTGTAAGCAATGCTTAAGGGCTTAGTAAATCTTTTAAGATTAAAAAGTCAGGTATTAAATAAAGTACAGTGACTTTCACTACCTACAGAGCCCTTTGGACAGGGCTCAGGGCGGTTTTTCAGGGTGTGCGTCCAGTGAGCCCTGAAGGGCCCCTCCCGGGAGATCTCCCTGGGTTTCCAAAGATCAGACCTATTGTCTCCTTTACTCAAATAATGAGTTACTACTTTGCAATGAAAAGAGAATGAACCATTGGATCAGGGGCAGCACAGATGGACCTCAGAAACATTACACAGCAAGGAAGTCAGACACCAAGTGTGCTGCTTTGTAATGCCACTTACATGCAGCTCAAGAATAGGCAAAGCCGAGCCACGTTTTGGGAGTCAAGAGCTGTTTACACATGGGGTGAGAAAGTTGACAGGAAGATGGCAGAGGGAAGTGTCGGGTGATCAAAGTGCCCTTTATACTGGGGTGGGTGTGGTCACGTGGAGACACAAGTGCACAGAAGTACATAGAAAGTGCTGGGCTCTCTGGATAAGACTTCTGTTCCAGCTTATGGTATGTAAAACACAATTCAGTAAAATAATGTAAAAAAACAAAAAACACTGGCTACACCTCAAAAGAGAAGCAGTAAACTGAAGACAGTTCAGAGGTTAGTGTCCAAACTGAAAAAAACGAAAGACAGCAGGATGGAAACAGCGAGATGAGCATGAAATTAAGTGTGGGACATAATCCAACAGGCATCCAAAAAGGATAACGGAGGAAGGGTAATATTTGAAGAGTTAAGACTAGGAAATTTCAAAGCTTGTCAAAAATGCAGATCATGGAGGCACCGCCGACGTCCTAGTGAAACAGCGGCAGTGCGGAGGAAGTCCGAGGGCCAGCTGGAAGACAAAAGGCTTGCTGTCTTTTAAGGAAATGAAATAATGAAGCATACTTATTGATTTAAATGAAAGCAAAAGAGACAAAAAGGAAGTTAGAGAGTGCATTGTAAACCATCAGGATAAACACACCGCAATTCTATAAATACAAACACACTAAATACAAGAGCCTACATCTCTGTATTAAGAAAAATCAGCTGTGTGATGGTAACAGGAGACATAAATGTAAGGACTACAAAAAGGAAGGGAACGTTATGCTACATAAATTTAACCCAAAGAAAGCTGGTGGGCTACACTCAAAACTTCAGACTTTAGGGCAAGAATCATTATATGAGACAAAGAAAAAATTAATCATGACAAAAGGCTTGATCCACCAGGAAAATGAAACCATTTTCAATTTGAATGTGCTTGATAACATAACCTCAAAATATACAAATTAAAAAGATATAATTTACAACAGAAATAATGAATCAACAGTAATAATGAGAGATTTGTAACACGTTCTCAGCAGCTAGCAAAAGAAACAGATTAAAAAAACATACTATCTAGAGAAGATTTGAACGTCAAAATTTTAAGTGAACATACGTGTTGTAAAAAGAACAGTACAACCCTCAACTACAGAGCACACATAGTTTTCAAGCGTGCATGATTTATCAAAGTCGACCAGATGCTGAGTTATCAAACAAATCTCAACATACTTCAGAGCACTGACAACATAAAATACAGTGTCTCTAATCACATTGGAATATAGTTGGAATCAGTACAAAAAGAGAACTGAAAATCTCCACCAGTTTGGAAATTGAAGAAAACACATATGAATAATCCACAGATCAAATAAGAAATCTCCATGAGAATCAGAAAATGCTTGGAACTAAATTATAATGTAAATGACCTGAGTTATAATTAAATTATAAAATGAAGTGAACTTCAATGAAATTTTCATCAAAATTAGTGGGAAGCAGCTAAAACCATGTTTAAGGTGGAAACTTAAAAGCATTAATGCACATATTAGGAAAAAAGACAAGGCAGAAAATCAGTGATCAAAAGAACACACTCAACAAGCTATAAAAAGAAGAGCAGATTAAACACAAAAAAAAAGGTAGAGAAAGAAAATAATATACATAAAAGAAGAAATTAATGAAATTTTAAAAAACATAAAAAGAAAAGATCAACAAAGTCAAACTCTGGTTCTTTGTTAAGACTAATCTGGGGGGTGGGAGACAGAGACAGGGAGAGAGACAGAGAGAGAGAGAGATTACCTGTCTGCTCTAAGGCCTTCCTCTCCTACAGGATGATGCTGCTGACGGCCCAGAGGGTTCTCCTCTTTGACCCCCACGGCCCTCAAGACTGAGCACTCAGTATACAAGTGACAGATGATTCTCTGTCTCGTGTGTATAGGGGACCTTTCACTGTTGACACCTCACCCTGTTCCTCATAGTCAAGAGTCTGGCATGTAGAGACACTTGTGCAAGAGCTCAGGGACACACAGGCTGACAGAAATGAGGTCATCATTTGGGGAACAGGATCAGAGAGATGCCTTTACAATTCAGGTACAGATTTTGATACAATTGAACATTATGCTTCTTGTCAAGGAAGCTGATCTCTTGCAATCCCATGGACTCAAGAAGACTGGGAAAACCATGAAGAGGGTCCCAGCGACCCCTTTCCCAGAGGAATGCTGCCAGTCAGAAGGGCAGCCTAGTTCACAGGTGACATGACCTTGCGTGACCCTCACAAGATCTGTTGTTTCTGCCCTTGTGGCATGTTTAGTGAAGCTACATAACCTGTCTTGTTTTGATTATTTTCAACTAAAACTCTGGTTTTCCCAAGCCCAAACTGAAGAACCTGCTTGGAACACGCTGAGAAGAAACATGGGGACCCTCTTTAGGTGACCCCCCTCACTGGAGCTGCAAATTTGCCTGAACAAATTGTGTCTCAGATGGGGCTGGGTGAAGCAACGCTTCATAGTTGCTAGTGCTAGAAAGATGGGTCTGTTCACGGTGGGGCTTGAAGACTGGCCGGGAAACCACTGAAATGTCTAGGCAGCAGCGGAAATTGAACCACAGCCACCCAAGTGCTAGGTGAGTGCCAGGGACAGGACGGCAAGCTCTGAAAAGTTGCCTTCAACTACTTATTTCTTTTCCCTCTTTCTTGATAAAAACAACCTTAGTGAGTATAATTTATTTACCACAAAAGCACCCATTTTAAGTGTCTGATTCCATAATTTCAAACAAGCCCTACCTTAGAGAGATCTGTGCTGGGCAGCCCCTCCAGGCGGGAGCTGAGGGGTGGAGCGTGGGGCGCGGCCTCAGCGGCAGGAGAGCAGCCTCCTGAGCGCAGCTTTGACCTCTGTGTTTCTCAGCGAGTAGATGAGGGGGTTCAAGGATGGCGCCACAGACGTGTAGGTCACCGACACCAGCTTGTCCTTGTCCAGCGAGTAGCTGGACGTGGGGCAGATGTAGGTGTGGATGATGGTGGAGTAGTACGTGGAGACCACCAGGGGGTGGGCGGAGCAGGTGGAGAAGGCCCGCCGCCTGCCCGCGGCCGAGCGGATGCACAGGATGCAGGCGATGATGCAGCCGTAGGAGAGCAGGATCACGGAGAAGTTCCCTATGGCCAGGACCACATCTGCTGTGAAGGTCATGGCCTCGTTCAGGCCGGACGGGGCGCAGGAGAGCTTCAGCATAGGTGGGATCTCGCAGAAGAAGTGCTCAACCACGTTGGAGTGGCAGAAGGGCAGGCTCAGGGTGAGGCCCGTGTTCACGCTGGTGTTGGTCAGGCTGACCATCCACACTGCCGCCACCAGGAGCGCACACGCCTGGGGGCCCATCAGGGCACAGTAGTGCAGGGGCCGGCAGATGGCCATGTAGTGGTCATAGGCCATGGCGGAGAAGAGCAGCAGCTCGGCCCCCATGGACCACGTGAAGAAGAAGAGTTGGGCCGTGCAGCCCCCGTAGGAGATGGTCTTGCTGGCCACCATGCCGGCCAGCAGCTTAGGTAGGATCGTGGAGGTGCAGAGAATGTCCACCACGGCCAGGTTGACCAGGAAGAAGTACATGGGTGTGTGCAGGGCTGGGCTGGAGTTGATGAGCACCACGATGAGCAGGTTTCCCAAGAGGGCCGCCGTGTACAGGAGAAGGAAGGCGGGAAAGAGCAGCATTCGCAGCCCAGGTGTTTCTGAGAGCCCCTGAATGAGGAACTCAGTGACCAGAGTCTCGTTCATCACAGCCCCAGTGGGCACCAGGCCAGGTCCCTGCAGGAGCACAGGGGCAGCTCTGACACTGGCTGTAGAGAAAGGGCTCACGGTTTGAACTTGTTCTGAACACTGCCTCTTGCAAACATGTGTGTGACACACTAGAAAGAATTTCAAATCCTATTTCGGTGATAAAAATGGGGCTTTGTGCCCCTGATAATTTTGGACACCTGGGAAATTGCCATGAGCTGCTGCCTGGAGATGTGGAGGAGCTCCAAGCCCCACCCCGTCTCTGCCAGTGACTGCGATGGCCACTCAAAGGTCTCCAGACTCTGAGTCCTGGTCAGTGTGCATAGCATGTCCTTCCCCAGCCCTCCTGGAGCACCGAGCACATGTCGGGTGGGGTTGGGTGGGCTTCCTGGGAGCCCCAGGAAGGAAGGTCCTGAGCTCTGTCTCCTATTTGAAAATCTGTGTTTACAGCCCACTCACATACTCCGACAGTGTCAGGGATCAGAGGAGGAACCAGGGGAAAAGGTAACATACTAAATGGGAAAGAACCTGTTTCCAAAATCTCAGTGTCTCCTCCTACACTGACCATATCCAGCCAGCACTGACTGAGGTGAGCCAAGGGTCCTCACACCCCTGGTCTCTGGACAGCCAGGGGCCAGGATGGGACTGAACCCTGACTCAGCTTCAGATCCTGTTGCTGCCTGCCCCCACCACAGCCCACAACAGGGCCCCCCAATCCTGCTGCTGCCTGCCCCCACCACAGCCCACAACAGGGTCCCCCAGATCCTGCTGCTGCCTGCCCCCAGCACAGCCCACAGCAGGCCCCTCAAAATCTGGGACAAATCACCACAAAACTCTTCAGCTGAATCAAAAAGACCCCCCAAGACAAACCTGAAATAGGTGTACTCGGGCTCAAGCATGCCAGCTTCCAAACAGAGATGGAAGTGCGCATGTCTGGGCTTGTTACAGACTGCGACCCTGTGTAGGGCACTGTGCTGATTTCAATGAATGCTTCCTGAAAGCATTTCACCACTTAGATCATAGCACCTTAATTAACAAAGAAGATTGTCGCATGTCTGCATAAAGCTGGGGGCCAGCAAACTACTTCATGATGTTGACTTAGACCTGGCCTCTGTGCCCAGAGCCTTTAGAGGCAGCATCTCAGACATTAGGACTTTGACTAAATATTACAGAGACGTGTTCCTGTGAAGGGTGGTCCATGACTGACACCCAGACCACCAACTGGAATGTGCTCACTGGTGTGGAAAGTGCTGACACTTTTCAACCAACAGTCTCTTACACTGGGAGAGAAACAGAGAGACACAGAGACACACAAAGAGAGAGATGGAGACAGTGATTTCATAGCACATTTTGTGCACATTACTCATTTTCCATTTTTAAATATAACTACAGAACTTCCATTCTTAAACATGACAGCCAAAGTGGGTTCATGGCTCTTAGTCACAGGGCAGAATATAATCATCTACTCAAATCTAAGTATTGTTTTCATACATAAAACACACACAATATACAGAACGCACATTCAGTTATAGCAGGTGCTTACAAAAGATGGAAAACTCTGTCTGGAATTCCAGGTGTCTTCTCAAGAAACTTCCTTCTCAGTCCAAAGGAAAAACTTTGGAGAATTATCAGCAGCCATTAGGAGATAGTGTTGATTTTTTTTGAAGTATAGTGAGTGCATCTGCTGTCGAGAGGAGGTCAGCCAGAGATCCGTGACCAGGGCCAGAGAAGCTCTATACCACCTGAAGTCAGCAGAGACATGGCTCACAGTTGGTGCTCAGGGCCCTCAGGGACCAATTAGCACAGAACCTGCTCTCCCTAATTAAGCAGAACCAGCCCATGAGTTCAGGACTCTCTGGAGAAGATGACCAGCATCTAGGGGACAGATCTAAACACGACCAAGTAAGGACTGAGGACGCCCTTGGCACCTGCTGGAATAGGGGCTGGTGCTTAGAAGTGACCGCCAGGGACTGGCTGACCAGCAGCAGCAGCAGCACGGACCACTGCGGGATGTGCAGAGCTGACATGTCAGACAATGAGGTTGTCATGGCACCCAGCCAGTGAACAAACTCACCCATCATCTCTGCTCAGGGCAGACACTGCCTTTCCTTCCCAAAAGGAAGCACACGCAAGTCAAGGGTAACCCCTATTAGTTGGTCGTTGGCCAAAGGCTGTTACTGGACATCACCAGATTTCAGCACCTTGGAGTGCTAATGGCCTTGTGTCCGTGGCCCCTGGTGACATCGCTCTCTTTCACTGTTACCTTCCTCACACAGCGAGCAAGTGCAGACTTCATCCGATCATCACAACTCCTCTTAACAAGTGCTTAACAAATGGGGAGGAATGGAAGCCACCCTGCCCTGGGCAAACCACACACCCAGGCCAGTGCTAACCAATGGCTGCAGGCTGCCCCCCTCCTGGAAACATTAATCTTACAGCTGGGGACTTTTCCGTCCTCTGGGACATTAAATGTGGAATCAATGTGGGCTGGTTGCCTGGTCTTCTGAGACCCATCCTGCTGATCTTGCCTGGACATCTTCCATTCCTGGCCAGGGCACCTACCAGTTTGCATCTAAGCAAGGGTCCACTCACCCTGACTCAGCATAGGGGTTTTATGTCTTAATCCTCCATCCTTTGTTATCAGAAAAGGGGTCAGCTTCTCACTTGGGGTGCTCATTGAGAGTTGAGATGGAGCCAGGTGTTTTCACCTACTTTTATTTAGGAAATTGATAAATGTAAGTATATACACTTTGTTTGCACAACAAAGGTTTTTTAGCGTGTACAACATGATGATTTGATATATGCACACACTGTAAAATAGTTACCACAATAAAGTTGAAAAACATATTCATCGTCTCACAAAGTTACTCTTTTATTGGTGAGAATGCTTAATACTTACTCTCTTAGCAAATACCAAGCACACAATACAGTGTCATTAACTCCAGTCTCCAGGTAGTGTCTTCCATCCTCAGAATCTACTCACCTTATAACTGTGTGTTTGTCCCCTTAGATCAGCATCTCTCGATTTCCCACACCCCAAGCTCCTGGCAGGCACCATTCCGCTCTGTTTCTGTGTGATGAAACATCTGTTTAGATGCCACATATTAGTCATAATGTGCAGTGCTGGCCATTTTTGTCTGGCGTATCTCACTTGTCATGTGTTCTCCAGGTTCACCTGTGCTGCAGCAAATGCCAGGGTGATTTTTGTGGAGCTGATTAATGGAGTCTTTACTGCTTTCTCTATACAAGATCATGCCATCTGCAAACATAGCCGGTTTTACTTTTTCCTTTCCAATTTAGTTGCCTTTTCTTTCTTTTTCTTGCCTGCTTGCCCTGGCTAGGACCTGCAGTACTGTGTTGAATAGAAGTGGTGAGAGTGGGCATCCTTGTCTTGTTCCTCATCTTAGAGGTAACGCTTTCAGCTCATCACCACTGAGGGTGATGCTACCTGCGGGCTTGTCATGTGTGGTGCTCGTGCGGAGGTGCCTCTCCTCTGTATCTAACAGCTGAGAGCTTTCACTGTGAAAGGATACTTTATTTGGCACATTTCTTTCTGCATCTATTGAGATGGTCATATGGTTTTATCCTTTATTCTGTTAACATGGTATACCACATTGACTGATTTGTATGTGTTGGACTAGCCTTGCATCAAAGGATAAATATCACTTGATCATGGTGTATGAACCTTTTAATGTGCTGTCAAGTTTGGTTTATTAGTATTTTGTTGAGATTTTTGCCTTTAAGTTCATCAAGGATATTAGCCTGGAATTTTCTTTCTTTCTTTCTTTAACATTTTTTATTGAGTTATAGTCATTTTACAATGTTGTGTCAAATTCCAGTGTAGAGCACAATTTTTCAGTTATACATGAACATATATATATTCATTGTCACATTTTTTTTCACTGTGAGCTACCATAAGATCTTGTATCTATTTCCCTGTGCTATACAGTTTAATCTTGTTTACCTATTCTACATTTTGAAATCCCAGTCTGTCCCTTCCCACCCCCTGCCCCCTTGGCAACCACAAGTTTGTATTCTGTGTCAATGAGTCTGTTTCTGTTTTGTATTTATGTTCTTTTTTTTTTTAATTCCACATATGAGTGATCTCATATGGTATTTTTCTTTCTCTTTCTGGCTTACTTCACTTAGAATGACATTCTCCAGGAACATCCATGTTGCTGCAAATGGCGTTATGTTGTCAGTTTTTATGGCTGAGTAGTATTCCATTGTATAAATATACCACCTCTTCATTATCCAGTCATCTGTTGATGGACATTTAGGCTGTTTCCATGTCTTGGCTATTGTAAATAGTGCTGCTATGAACCTTGGGGTGCAGATGTCATTTTGAATTAGGGTTCCTTCTGGATATATGCCCAGGAGTGGGATTCCTGGGTCATATGGTAAGTCTATTCCTAGTCTTTTGAGGAATCTCTATACTGTTTTCCACAGTGGCTGCACCAAACTGCATTCCCACCAGCAGTGCAGGAGGGTTCCCTTTTCTCCACAGCCTCTCCAGCATTTGCCATTTGTGGACTTTTGAATGATGGCCATTCTGACTGGTGTGAGGTGATACCTCATCATAGTTTTGATTTGCATTTCTCTAATAATTAGCGATATTGAGCATTTTTTCATGTGCCTATTGATCATTTGTATTTCTTCCTTGGAGAATTGCTTGTTTAGGTCTTTTGCCCATTTTTGGATTGGGTTGTTTGTTTTTTTCTTATTAAGTCGTATGAGCTGCTTATATATTCTGGAGATCAAGCCTTCATTGGTTTCATTTGCAAAAATTTTCTCCCATTCTGTAGGTTGTCATTTTGTTTTACTTATGGTTTCCTTTGCTGTGCAGAAGCTTGTAAGTTTCATTAGGTCCCATTTGTTTATTCTTGCTTTTATTTCTATTGCTTGGGTAGACTGCCCTAGGAGAACATTTTTGAGATTTATGTCAGATAATGTTTTGCCTATGTTTTCTTCTAGGAGGTTTATTGTATCTTGTCTTATGTTTAAGTCTTTGATCCATTCTGAATTTATTTTTGTGTATGGTGTAAGGGAGTGTTCTAGCTTCATTGATTTACATGCTGCTGTCCAGTTTTCCCAACACCATTTGCTGAAAAGACTGTCTTTATTCCATTGTATATTCTTGCCTCCTTTGTTGAAGATTAGTTGACCAAAAGTTTGTGGGTTCATCTCTGGGCTCTCTATTCTGCTCCATTGGTCTATATGTCTGTTTTTGCACCAATACCATGCTGTCTTGATGACTGTAGCTCTATAGTATTGTCTGAAGTCTGGGAGAGTTATTCCTCCAGCCTCTTTCTTTTTCTTCAGTAATGCTTTGGCAAATCTAGGTCTTTTGTGGTTCCATATAAATTTTATTATGATTTGTTCTTGTTCTGTGAAACATGTCCTGGGTAATTTGATAGGGATTGCATTAAATCTGTAGATTGCCTTGGGCAGTGTGACCATTTTAACAATATTGATTCTTCCAATCCAAGAGCATAGGATATCCTTCCATTTTTTAAAGTCTTCTTTAATTTCTTTCATCAATGGTTTATGGTTTTCTGTGCATAATTCTTTCACCTCCTTGGCTAGATTTATTCCCAGGCATTTTATTACTTTGGGTGCAATTTTAAAGGGGATTGTTTCTTTACTTTCTTTTTCTGTTGATTCCTCATTAGTGTAAAGGAATGCAGCAAAGTTTTGAACGTTAATCTTGTAACCTGCTACCTTGCTGAATTCTTCGATTATTTCTAGTAGTTTTTGTGTGGACCTTTTAGGGTTTTCTATATATAGTAACATGTTGGCATATAGTGACACTTTTACCTCTTCTTTTCCAATTTGGATCCCTTTTATTTCTCTCTCTTGCCTGATTGCTGTGGCTAGGACTTCCAAGACTATGTTGAATAGGAGTGGTGATAGTGGGCAGCCTTGTCTTGTCCCAGATTTTAGTGGGAAGCTTTTGAGTTTTTCACCATTGAGTACTATGCTGGCTGTAGGTTTGTCATATACAGCTTTTATTATGTTGAGATGTGTTCCCTCTATACCCACTTTGGTGAGAGTTTTTATCATAAATGGGTGTTGAATTATATCAAATGCTTTTTCTGCATCTATTGAGATGATTATGTGGTTTTTGTCCTTTCTCTTGTTGATGTGATGTATTACATTGATTGATTTGTGTATATTGAACCACCCTTGTGTCCCTGGGATGAACCCCACTTGATCATGATGTATAATCTTTTTATGTGCTATTGGATTATATTTGCTAATATTTTGGTGAGGATTTTTGCATCTATGTTCATCAGTGATATTGGCCTATATTTCTTTTTTGGTAGTGTCTTTGCCTGATTTTGCTATCAGGGTGATGGTGGCTTCATAGAATGAGTTTGGGAGTATTCCCTCCTTTTCAATCTTCTGGAAGAGTTTGAGAAGGACTGGTATGAGTTCTTCTTTGTATGTTTGGTAGAATTCTCTGGTGAAGCTGTCCAGTCCTGGACTTTTATTTGCAGGGAGGTTTTTTATTGTTAATTCGATTTCATTTCTAGTGATCAGCCTGTTCAAGTGGTCAGTTTCTTCTTGGTTCAGTCTTGGTGGACTGTATGTTTCCAGAAACTTGTCCATCTTCTCTAGGTTATCCATTTTGGTTCCATATAGTTTTTCATAATATTCTCATATGATATTCTGTATTTCTATGTTATTTGTTGTAATTTCTCCATTTTCCTTTCTTATTTTGCTTATTTGTGCTCTATCTTTTTTCTTCTTTGTAAGTTTGGCCAGAGGCTTGTCGATTTTATTTACTTTTAAAAAAAAACAGCTTTTGGTTTGATTTGTTTTTTTCTATTTATTTTTAATCTCTATTTTATTTATTTCCTCCCTGATCTTTATTATTTCCTTCCTTCTGCTGCCTTTTGGGCTTTTTTGCTCTTCTTTTTCTAATTCTTTTAGTTGGTGGGTTAGATTATTTATTTGAGGTTGTTCTTCTTTTTTGAGGAAGGTCTGTATCGCTATAAACTTCCCTCTTGGCACTGCCTTGCTGCGTCCCATAAATTTTGTGTGGCTATGTTTTCATTTTCATTTGTCTCAAGGTATTTTTTAATTTCAACTTTGATTTCATCATTGACCCATTGGTTTTTTAATAGCATGTTGTTTAATCTCCCTGCTTTCCTTTTTTCTCCTTTGTTTCCCTGTAGTTGATTTCTAGTTTCATGGCATTGTGGTCAGTAAAGATGCTTGACATAATTTCTATCTTCTTAAAATTGTTGAGGCTTCTTTTGTGCCCGAGTACGTGATCAATCCTAGAAAATGTTCCATGTGCACTTGAAAAGAATGTATATCCTATTTTTGGGGGGTGTAATGCTCTGAAAATATCCACCGAATCTAATTTTTCTATTGTATCACTTAATTTTTCTGCTGCCTTATTTATTTTCTTTCTGGAAGATCTGTCTAGTGATGTTAATGCCATGTTAAAATCTCCGGCAATGACTGTATTCCCATCAATATCCCCCTTTATCTCTGTTAGTAATTGTTTTATGTACTTAGGTGCTCCTATATTGGGTACATATACATCAATGAGTGTAATATCCTCATTTTGTATTAATCCTTCAATCATTACAAAATGTCCTTCTTTATCTTTCTTTATGGCCTTTGTTTTAAAGTCTATTTTGTCTGAAATCAGTACTGCTAAACCTGCTTTTTTGACTTTTCCATTTGCATGGAATATCCTATTCCATCCTTTTACTCTCAGTCTATATGTGTCCTTCTCCCTAAAGTGGGTCTCTTGTATGCAGCATATTGAAGGTTCTTGCTTTATTATCCAGTCTGCCACTCTATGTCTTTTGATTGGAGCATTTAGCCCATTAACATTTACAGTAATTAATGACAGATGTGTGTTTATTGCCATTTTGAATTTATTTTTGCAGTTGATTTGGTATTTCTTCTTTGTTCCTTTCTTCTTCCTTTTGTGGTTTGATAATTTTCCTTTGTATTATCATCAATTTTATTTAGTTTTTGTGACTCACTTGTAAGTTTTTAGCTTGTGGTTACCCTTTTTTGTAAGTCTATTAGTCCATTACTATAACTGGTTTTATTAAACAGATAGTAATATAATCTCAAACCCATCCTACCGAGAACAAAAATTTTAAAAAAGGAAGAAAAATACTCTATATTTTCTTGCCTCCCTCTCCCACTCTTAATGATTTAGATGTCTTCTTTTACAATTTTGTGTTTGTTATATTAGTAATTCATGATAGTTATCACCTTTCCAGTTATCAGTTTCTCATTTCTGTAACATCCTGCTTCTTTCCTATTTAGAGTAGACTTTTCAGTATTTCTTTTAGCATGGGTTTAGTGTTGTTAAACTCTTAGTTTTTGCTTGTCTGTGAAATTCTTTATCTCATCTCTCCTTTTATTCTAAAGGATAGCCCTGCTGGATAGAGTATCCTAGGCTGCATCTTTTTTTCATTCAGGACTTTGAATATATCTTGCCACTCTCTTCTGGCCTGTAGTGTTTGTGTAGAGAAATCAGATGAGAGCCTTATGGGGGTTCCCTTGTAACTCACTCTTTGTTTTTCTCTTGCTGCCTTTAGGATCATTTCTTTATCCTTGACTCTGGCCATCTTGATTATGATGTGTCTTGGTGTGGGTCTGTTTGGATTCTTCCTGTTTGGGACCCTCTGAGCTTCCTGTACTTAGATATCTGATTCCTTCTTTAGGTTTGGGAAGTTTTCAGTCATGATTTCTTCAAATACATTTTCAATCCCCTTTATTCTTTCTTCCCCTTCTGGAACCCCTATTATATGTAGATTGGCACGCTTTATGTTATCCCATAGGTCCCTTATGTTGTTTTCATTATTTTTTATTTGTTTTTCTCTCAGCTGTTCTGATTGGGTGCTTTCTGTTGTCCTGTCTTCTAGGTCACTTATTCGTTCCTCTGCATTATCTAGCCTGCTTTGTACAGCCTTTAGGTCAGCTCTCATCTCAGCAAATGAGTTTACCAATTCTACCTGGCTCTTCTTTATACCTTCAATTTCACTTATGACATATTTTATATCTCTAAACACTATCTCTTTTAGTTCCTTCAGTACTTTGATCACTCCTTTTTTGAAATCTTGATCTAGTAGGTCATCAATGCCTATTTCATTGATCGTTCTTGCAGGAGATTTCTCTTGCTCTTTTAATTGGGAGTGGTTCCTCTGCTTCTTCATATTGCTCATATCTCTCTGGCACTGTGGCCTATGGAGCATCAGTTATCTATCACCTGGAATTTTCTTATGGTGTCCTTACCTGGCTTTGGTGACAGGGTGTTTCTAGCCTGATAAAATGACTTTACAAGTATGCCCTCCTCTTTATATTTTCAGAAGAGCTTCAAAGGATTGGTATTAAATCCTTTCAAGCATTAACTGCTACATGTTTGGTAGAATTCACCCATGACTCATCTGGTCCTGGGCTTCTGTTTGTTGGGAGGTTTTCCATTACTGTTTCACTCTCCTTAGTCATTATCATTCTGTTCAGATTATCCATTTCTTCCAGTCTTGATAGATTGTATGTTTACAGGAAATGACTGGGGCAGGGGGGAAATGATTGTTCACAGTATTCCCTTATGACTGTGTATGGATCTGTGGTATTAGTTGTAATGCTTCTCATTTACTTACTTAAGTTTTCTCTTTTTGTCTTGTTTAGTATAGCTAATGGCCTGTCAATTTTATTATTTCAAAAACATCATCTCAATTTTGTTGATCTTTCTTATTCTGTTTCTAGGCTGTATTTCATTTTTTGCTGCTCAAATTTTTTAAATTTCCTTCTTTCTGTAATTTTGGGCTCAGTTTATTCTTTCCTTAATTCTGGGAATGTCTAAAGATAGGTTGTTTATTTGAAATTTTTCTTTTTTCTTTGATTTTGGTATCAGGGTGATGCTAGTTTCATAAAATGAGTTCAGAAGTGTTCCTTTTTCTTTAATTTTTTGGGACAGTTTGATGAGGTTAGGTGATAACACTTTTTAAAATGTTGGTAGAATTTACTTGTGAAGCTATCTGGTGCTGGACTTTTGTTTGTTGGGAGTTTTAAAATTACTGATTAAATTTCATTACTCATAATCTAACTTCGTATTTTCTATTTCTTCCTGATGCAGTCTTGGGAGATTGTACATTTCTAAGAATTTATTCATTTCTTCTAGTTTATCAGTTTATGGCTTATAATTGTTCAGAGTAGTCTCTTGTGATCCGTTGTCTTTCTGTGATGTCAGTCATAATTTCACCTCTGTCACTTCTGACTTCATTGATCTAGGCCCTCTTCCTTTCTTGATGAGTCTGGCTACAGGTTTAACAATTTTGTTTATCTTTTCAAAGAACCAGGTCTTAGTTTCACTGACATTTTTCTCTTTCTTTCTTAGTCTGTCATTTACTTCTGCTCTGTTCTTTACTGTTTCTTTCTTTCTACTAACTGTGGGTTTTGCTTGTTCTTCTTCATATAGTTCCTTCAGGTTTAAGGTTGGATGGCTTATTTAAGATTTTTCTTGTTTCCTGAGGCAGGCTTATATATCTCTATAAACTTTCCTTTCAGAGCTGCTTTTGCTGCTCCTCATAGATTTTGGATTGTTGGGTTTCCATACTCCTTTGTCTCCAGGCACTGTCTTTATTTCCTGTATGATTTCTTTGTGATCTTTACTCATTTAGTGGCATATTGCTTAGCCTCACACATTTGTGTTTTTTTACTTTTTTTTTAAGTTGATTTCTAGTCTCATAGCATTGCAGTCACAAATGATGCTTAATATCATGTCTTCTTAAATTTATTAAAACTTATTTTGTGGTCTAGCATGGGATCTATTCTGGAGAATGTTCCAAGTGCACTTAAAAAGAATGTGTACTCTGCTGTTTGGGGACATAGTGTCCTGTAGACATCTGTTAAGTCCAACTGGTCTAGTGTGTTGGTTTTCTCTCTGGATGATCTGTCCACTGATGTAAGTGGGGTGGTAAACTCCCCTACTATTATTGTGTTACTGCCAGTTTCCCCTTTTATCTTTGCTGATATTTGTCTTACACATTTACATGCACCTATGTTGGGTGTGTATATATTTAGAATTGTTATATCTTCTTGTTGGGTGGATACCTTGTTCATTATGTAACATCCTTCTTTGTCCCTTGTTATGGTCTTTGTTTAAAGTCTATTTTGTCTGACATAAGTATTTCTACCCCAGCTTTCTTTTTGCTTCCATTTGCATGGAATACCTTTTTCTGTCCCCTTACTTTCAGTCTGTGTGTGTCTTTAGATCTGAAGTGGGTCCCTTGTAGAGAACATATATAAGAATCTAGTTTTTTATCCATTTAGCCACTTTATTTTTTGTTGCAGCATTTAGTCCGTTTCCATTTAAAGTAATTACTTATAAGAATTACTTATTGCCATTTTTTCACTGTTTTCTGTAGATCTCTGTTCCTTTATTCTCCTTCTATTCTTTCTGTCCTCTTCCCTTGTGATTTAATTACTATATTTAGTGTTATGGTGGGATTCCTTTCTCTTTTATGTGTGTGTCTGTTATAGATTTTTGGTTTGTGGCATATATATATATATATATATATATATATATATATATATATATATATAAAAAATGATCTCTTGTGTTTGAACACCTTCTAAATCCTTGCATTTTTTTTTACTCCCCCCAACCATGCTTAACGTTTTTGACATCCTATTTCACTTTTTGTTTTGTGTATCCTTTAACTACTTATTTGGGATACAAATGATTTTACTACTTTTGTCTTTTAAACTTCCTACTAGCTTTTTTTTTTTTTTTAAGTGAAAGCAAGTTTATTTAGAGAGACATACACTCCATGGACAGAGAGCAGTCTGTCTCACTCAGAAGGGAAAACAGCTTAGGAGATACACACTCCATACGCAGAATGTGGGCCATCTCAGAAAGGTGAGAGGGAGAGAAGCTGAGAGGTGTGCATGTTTAGTTTAAAGTAAAACCAACACCTTTTGATGGGAAGAGCTACAAAGGCATATTGCAAATGATATTAATTCAAAGAGGGGTAGGAAATTATGTTTCACTATCTTGTCTAGGGAATTGATATGATACACTGTCCTCTTAAGTATTATTTCACTTTTAAAAATAAAATTTTATAATCTCCTTTAAAGTAAAAGCAGATACATGCTGCACAGACAGAGTGTGGGCTGTCTCAAAAAGCAAGAGCCAGAGCGACAGAGTGAGAGTGAGCCCCTACTAGCTTTAAAAGTGGGTGATCTATTATCTTTACTGTATGTTTACCTTTACCAATGAGATTATTCTTTTTGTAATTATTGTAATTCTAGTTGTGGTCTTTTCTTTTCTGCTTGGAGAAGTTCCTCTAACATTTCTTGTAAACCCAATTTAGTGGTGCTGAACTCTTGGCTTTTGCTTATCTGTAAAACTCTATCTTTCCTTCAGATCTGAATGATAGAGTATTCTTAGTTATGGGTTTTTCCTTTCATCACTTTAAATATACTTGCTTCTCCCTTCTAGACTGCAGAGTTTCTGCTTTAAAGACAGCTGACTGTCTTATAGTAGTTCCCTTGTACATAGCTACTTACTTCTCCTACCTCCTCATTGTGGTTCCTTCTTAATATCTTTAGTTGTAGAAAATCTTTTCTGCTAGACTTCAGGCTGTTCTCATAAATACTTGCTCTGAAAATAGTTGTAATTTTGTTGTGCCAATGGGAGGATGTGAGATCAGGGTCTTCCTACTTCACCATCTTGGCCACATCCTCTACTCTGTGTCTTTTGATTAGAGGATTTAATCTATTTACATTTGAAGTAATTATTAATAGGTATGAGATTACTATTGCCACTTTATTGTTTTCTCACTGTTTGGTTGTTCCTTTCATTCTTCCTCTTGTTGCCTTCTTTATGATTTGTAGATTTTTTTGTAGTTATTTTTTGCTTTGATTCTTTTCTCTTTACCTTTTGTGTATCTATTAGCCGTTTCTGCTTTTTGTTTACCATGAGGTTTACATAAAACATCTTGTAGTTATAAAAGTCTATTTTAAGGTGATAGCAACTTAACTTCAATAGCATACAAAAACTCTAATTTTATTTTTCTCCACTCCCATATTTTATGCCAGATTGATGTCACACTTTGCATCTTTTTAGATTGTGCATCTATTAATAAATGATTGTAGCTATAGTTATTTTTAGTACTTTTGTCTTTTAACGTTTATACTATAGTTAAAAGTAACATACACACCACTATTAAAATTTTAGAGTATTCTGAATTTGATTATATATTTACCCTTACCAATTTTATATTTTCATAAGATACAATGATATGACTTGGTTTCTTTCATGAAAACTGTATGAACTCCAGTCAGCACATCCTGTAAGGCAGGCACAGTGCTGATGGGCTCCCTCAGCTTCTCTCTGTCTGGGAATATCTTCTCTCTGCTTCATTTCTGAAGGACAGCTTAAGTGTGGCTGGTGGCATTTTTTTCTTTGAATTTATCATGTCATTCCTTCCAAAGCCAGCAGTGTTTCTGCTGAAAAATCCAGTAATAGCCTAACAAGGGGCAGGAGTCTGTTTATGTAACAAGTCACTTTTCTCTTGATTCTCTCAAAATTCTCTCCTTCTTTTTGGTTTTTGACAGTATCATTATAATATATCGGGGAATCTTTGGGAACCACGGGGCTTCATGTATCTGGATGTCCATATTTCTCCCAAGATTTGTGATGCTTTCAGTCATTACTTCTTCAGTTAGTTTTCTGCCCTCTTTTCTCTCTCTTTCCCTCTCTTTTTCCTGGGTCTCCCATCATGCTTACATTTGTTCAGTTGATGATTTTCCATAGGTCTCGTATGCCTTTTCAGTCTTTTTCATTCTGTTTTTTCTTTTTGTTCCTTTAACTGGCTGATTTCAAATGACCTGTCTTTGGGTTCCCTGCTTCTTCCTTCTGCATTATCCACTCTGCTATTGAAGCTCCCTATTGAATTTCTCAGAGCTGGCATTGTAATCTTTAGCCCAGTGTTTCTGTTTGATTTTTAATGGATTTTCTTTCTTTATTAAACGTCTCTTTTTTGTTCATGAGTTGTTCTCCTGATTTCAGTTAATTGTCTATCAGTGTTCTCTTGCATCTCACTGCACTTCTTTAAGATGATTATTTTGAAATCAATTCACAGATTTCCATTTCTTTGGGATCAGTTTCTGGAGTTTTATTATTTTCCTTTGGTGGTGTCATAGTTGCTCTATTTTTCATGTTCTGTGTAGCCTTACTTTGCTGTCTGTGTATCTGAAGGAACAAACACCTCTTTCAGCTAATTTTTGCAGCTAAAGACCCTCTCCTCTTGGGCCCCTGGGCTGATAGTACTATTTATGGGAACTCAGTTGAGTGGGTTGGAGCCAAGTCATATGGTCACTTCTGAGTCCACAGCTGGGTCCGCAGTTGGTGGTTCTGTTAACAAGGTCTTTCTCTCTCTCAGGTAGGTGTGGATTCTATCTGGTCTTTGGGTGGATGGGACTGTCTCCAGGATCTTGATCAGTAGAGCTAACACTGGAACAAAAGTCTGTTCAGGGTCTGCAGATAGTACGCCTGTTATCAGATTTGCAGATGTTTGTGCCTTCAACAGGTCAGTTGAGCAGGCACAGTTCCCCAAGATGCAGCTGAGAGGAGATGGTACTGAGTCACAGAGCTTCTTTCTGGCACCAAGGCCAAGACTGAAATCTCCAATCTGAGTTTTGAGGCACAGACAGGTGTGCCTTCTGCCAGGTTCCTGTGCAGACAGAACTCCCCTTTACTGCAGTCTTGCCAGAGCCAGGTCACAGGTCTGAGTCAGGATCCACAGCTGGACTGAGATCAGCAGACCTGCCTCCAAGAGCACATATAGGCATGTCTCTATGTGGGTCCCCGGACAGGCTGGAGCACACCCAACCTGCAGTTGGGAGGAGTGTGGATCTATAGTCAGACCAAAGTTAAAGGGTTTGCCTCAGGAGCAAACACTCAGGTCTCCCAATGTGGACCCAGGTTCCTTAGTTCATCCACACCTGCTCAGTAGAAACCTTGCAGCTTCTCCCCTCATTTCTGCCCACCCCATGTTTACTTGTATTATCTTTAATTCCTCAGTAATCCTAATCACCCAAGCCAAGCCCTCTTGATCTGCACCAAATTCTGTTCCAGCATAGAGTCCAGTCATCCATGCATTCATTAGAAATTTGTAGATCATAGCCCAGCACCAGACACATTTAGCCTCAGGGATGCAGTTAAGGAAGGGCCACACCTGTGCCCTTCCTAGAACATTTACACAGCACACATCCAGCATGTGCATTTATCATGTGGAGCTGCACTAGACACTGTAGCATCTCTGCCTCGCTCCCTCTGTGCACCCAGCTCCTGAATACTTCACCCCTAACTGGACCCCGACCTTCATCTGAGGTCTACACTTCAGCTCCTGACACCACATCACTGGATGTGAGGACAAAGATGCACATTTACATTCTTGCCCCATGGCCACAGGGCAGTGACTCTTCCACTCCCCTTACCTATGCCAACTTTACGCTCCAAGCTCCCTGTGGGATCAGGCTGAAACTTTGCCTGAAATCAGACACACTGCTTAATAAACCACTTAAAACAAAGTGCTACCTCAGGGTCTCCTTCTAGGAAACCCACCTGCTTCTAGACAGTCAGCCAATGGTTGCTAATGGCTGACTGATGTGTGTTCAGGTTGAGAAATCACTCACAATTCAATGAACAGGAACACCAGTGGGAAGCACATATTACAAGCAGTAAGGACTTTGGGATGGTGTGCCTTTGGGTCACCTTGTCCCTCTACAGGGGGAAGCAGCACTAGATCACCAAGGATTGAGATGGGTTCAGTGCTTCCAAGGACTTTCACACACACACATTTTATCTAATCCTTCCAATTCCTTATAACCCGGGAAAGAGATGCACATTTTTCAGTCCTGCTTTCAGAGGCTATCCCCTCACTATCTCCAGGCTTCTCATGACACTGTTACCCTTTCCTGTCTACTAAGGCCTTTGGGAGACAGGTATGCTTTCAAGGACTAGTGGAGAAGCACTTTGATATGTGTTTCAGGCTTTGGAACCATGCACTTTGCTTCTTTGATGTCTTAATTATAGGCAAGACTTGCTACTGTTGTCCTAAAATATCACATAATTGTGTGGCCCAATTCTAAACATCTACAAAATCACATTTACTGTATGTCTGTAGTCCAGCATCACAGTGATAACACGAAGAACATGGACATGCCATTCATTCAAGAAATATTTATTGCACACCTACCATGTGCAATGCATTCAGTGTTGTGCTCAGCTTGAGTAAAGCAGAAGACTTCCCAAACACAGAATCTGTACTCTAGTATGTGAGACATTCATGCATTTAGCTGACATTCATTAGATGCTTACCACATGCAAATTATGTATCTAGATGCTGAAAATACAACACTAAACTGAACATATAAAACTCCATGCACTTTTGGAGTTTATGTTCTAGTAAGATACACATGTAAATAAATAAATAATATAATTTCAAAAATTAAACCAGATGATATAGTGTGAAAATGGAGGAGAAGTTCCTGGTTAGAAGACAAAGAGACCAGAATGAAATCAAGGCCAGTGGTGAGGGGAGAGTGGGTGCAGCTGAATCACATGACACCCTGGAGACATCAGTGAGGAGTTTGACTTTTATTCAGAGTGTGATGAGAAGCAATTGCAGTCTGCATTTTGGATGAAGATTTGGGGAAAGGCGAAAAGATCACTGGGCAACAATTTGCTGATCTGTTGTCTCATTCTTTAACTCCAGGTCACGTCTCCCTCTTCCCCACTCATCTCAGGTCCGGCAATGGCTGGACCAAATTTCTACCCTGGTCTTTTCGAGTTCTTTCAACATCCTATGGAATCCTCAAGCCAAGTGGATGGGCAAAGAAGAAAGTGGTTGCACAGTGACCTGAATCTCTCTGCATGGCTCTACTTCCAGCCAGATTCACCAGGAAAATCCTATCAGTCAATGAGAGGAGCTGGATTTTTGAACTCACCCATTTCCTTCCCTGCAACAGCCCCAGGAGCACATGTTAAACCCCAGAGTATGCATGGGGCACTTTGGGCCAGAGACTCCATAAATGCACTTGCTCATTACTGATGGCACTGTGTTTGGTGGTGCTTCCCTAGTCTATGAAGTCTGGAAAACACTGGGTCAGACGTGTACAAAGTGTGTCTTTGCCACAGGTCTTTTCAGAACATAGTTCTCACACTGCCTCTCCAACAGCTGAACAAATAATCCACTATTTTTTCTAAAGAGTTTGGCCACACACCTCTCCTTTTGTTGGACATTCTCCAACCATTCTGCTTGAAGGAAGTCAATTTATACATTTCTTTTCAATCACATGACAGTACTTATGTGGGAAAGGAGAGAAAATGAGGAGTCTGGAGTCTGTTTCACAATCCAACTAGGGATGTGTTGAGGAATCCAGCATTGTTTTCCTTAGTTGCCTCTGCTCCATGTTTCACACACAAAAATACAAGCATCACCATCTGAGCAAATCACCAGCTGTGGTCACAAAATCCCTAGCCATCCCAAGTACTCTCAAATATTCCCTTCATATTTCTTAGAAACTTAAGAGTAATAAAACCCCACAAACTCTTGTAAGAGCACATTTTCTTTACACAGAGTGTATTTTCCCCTCGATGTACACTTTCTCACTGCCCAGCATCTGAATAGACTGCATATGTCATTAATTACAGCAAATGCATTCACGTGCTCAGCAGTACTGATTGGTCCCCTGTTATGTGCCAGAGTCCGTGCTATCTTTTGAAGACATAATGGTGAAGAAAAACAAACACAACCCCTACCCTTAGTAAAATTAGAGCCTACTGCAACAGGAGTACATTAATCAAATAACCATTCAAATTAATTTCAAATTTTAAGTATATGTCCCATACAGAGGAACAAAGATAATGGCAATTTTCTTGTTAAACCCAAAGCTGGAAAGAAAAGCTCAACATCACGAAAGTACTGAAAGAAAAAACCCTAGGAATTCTCTACCTAGCAAAAACATCTTTCAAACATGAAAGCGAAATCATTACATTAAATGTAAATGGTCAAAACATCCCAATCAAAAGATGGAGACTTTCAGGTTGGTATAAAGAGCATGCTGCCTACAAAAATAAAAACACTTTATGAAGACACAGGTACATTCTACGTAAAAGGATGGGGAAAATATGCCGTGTAAACGGCAGTCAAAAGAAAACTTGAGTGATTACGTTATTATCAGACAGTGTTAATTTCAGAGCCAAAATATTGCCAGGTATAAAGGAGGTCATCTAGTAATTAATGTTTAGAATAAAGTTGGAAACAATTAACATGACATAAGGTCCTTAAATGTTTATGCACCTAATTACAGAGTTTTGAAATACATAAAGCAAAAATTGAGAGAACTGCATGGGGAAACAGACAAACCCACAATTATAGGGAGATTTCAAACCTCCTCTCTCAGTAATAGACAGAAGAATTCAGACAGAACATCAGCAAGGATATAGTAACCTGATCAACACGATGGCAAACTTGACCTCATTCATACTCATAGAATGTTCCATCCAATAATAGCAAAATATGCATTCTTTTTAAGTACATCAAAACATTTACCCTGAAAGACCATATACTAGACCATAAAATAAATCTCAACAAATTTTAAAGGATTTAAGTCATGGAAATCTCATGTGCTGACCACAATGAAATTCAATTAGAAGTCAAAATAGATAGCCATCTGGAAAATACTCAAATATTTTTAAACTAAATAATGCACTTCTGAATAACAGATGATTCAAATAAGAAATCAGGAATTAGATCACATTTGGAATTTAGTGAAAATGAAAAGAAAACCTACCAGAATCTTGGGATGCTGGTAAAGCAGTAGTTAAGGTGAATTTTGTAACACTATACCTCTATAGAAATTAAGGAAATTTCTAACTTCATCCTATGAGCAATAAGAAGCTACTCAAGGTTCTAAGCAGTGGAATGACTAATTAGATTTCAATTGTTCACATATCTTTCTAACACTAAATGTTGGGGAAGATGTGAAGCAACCAGAACTCTCATTCATTGCTGTGTGAGCATAAAATGGTACAATCACTTTGGAAGAAAGTCTGAAAGTTTCCTTTTTTTTTAACATTTTTTTATTGAGTTATAGTCATCTACAAATTTTGAACTCCCAGTCTGTCCCTTCCCATCCCCCACCCCTTTGGCAACCACAAGTTTATATTCTATGTCTATGAGTCTGTTTGTTTTGTATTTATGTTCTTTTTTTTTTTCTTTACATTCCACATATGAGTGATCTCATATGGTATTTTTCTTTCTCTTTCTGGCTTACTTCACTTAGAATGACATTCTCCAGGAACATCCATGTTGCTGCAAATGGAGTTATGTTGTCCTTTTTATGGCTGAATAGTATTCCATTGTATAAATATACCACAACATACCTTGGACCCAGCAATTCCACTCCTAGTTATTCAGCCAAGAGAAACAAAAACAAGTCCAAAAAACACTTGTACACAAATCTTCATACAAGCTCTATTCCTAATAGCCAAAGTTATAAATGATGTTACTGAAGCACACGCAAAGGAATGAAATTGGATGACTCTCAAAAAGTTAACTCAAAGTAGACTGAAGATTTACATGTAAGACCTGAACCATAAAACTGCTAGATGGAACACAGGAAACACGCTCCTGGACATAGGTCTTGGCAATGAGTTTTGGATATGACACCTAAAGCACAACAAAAAAATCAAAAACAAACAAGCTGGACTACATCAAACTAAAGTCAAATCATATATCTGATAATGTGTTGATGTCCAAAGTATATAAAGAACTCATACAATTCAATAGCCAACCAACAAACAACCCAGTTAAAAAATGGTTAAAGGATCTCAAAAGACATTTTTCCAAAGATATTCAAATGGACAACAGGTATGTGAAAAGGTGCTCAATGCTACTGATCATCAGAGAAGTGAAAATCAAAACCACAGTAAGTTACCATCTCATACCGGTTAGAATGGCCATCATCAAAAAGATAAGAAAGGACAAATGCTGCTGAGGATGTAGAGAAAAGGAAATCCAGGTGCACTGTTGGTGGAAATGTAAACTGATGCAGCCACTGTGGAAAACAGTATGCAGGCTCCTCAAAAAATTAAAAACAGCAATATGACCCAGCAATCCCACTGCTAGGTATTTATCCACAGGAAATAAGATCACCATGGCAAAGAGACATCTGCACCCCCATGTTTGCTGTGGCATTATTTACAATAGTCAAGACATGGAAACTACTGTAGTGTTCATGAATGAATAAAGAAAACGTGATGTATACATTATCCAACCCTAAAATAGAAGGAAATCCTACCACTTGCAACAGCATGGATGGACCTTGAGGACATTATGCTAAGTGAAATAAGTCAGACAAAGATACATACTGTATGATCTTAATTAAATGTGGAATGTTAGAAAGAAAGAAGAAAGAAAGGAAAGAAAGAAAGAAGAAAGGAAGGAAGGAAGGAAGGAAGAAAGAAAGAAAGGAACCCAAACTCATAGAAAAAGAGATCAGATTTTAGGTTACCAGAGCCAGAGGGTTGGGGAATAGGATGAATTGGTCAAAAGTGACAAACTTCCAGTTATAAGATGATTAGTCCTGGGGATGTAACCTACAATATGGTGACTACAGTTAACACTGGTGTGTGGTAGATTTGAAAGATGCTAAGAGAGTGGATCCTTAAAGTTTTCATTCCAAGGAAAATTTTTTTCTTAATTTTTTGTATTTTTTGTATCTGTATGAAATGATGGATAGTAACTAAACTTACTATGGTAATTAATTCACAAATTGTGTAAGCCAAGTCATTATTCTGTACACCTTAAACTTGAACAGTGCTATGTGTCAATTCTATCTCAATAAAACTGAAAGAAAAAATAAATAAACACACCCTTAGATCAGCGGTGGCTCTTGCACATGGATGAGGCTGAGGGGCTGCAGGTGGTGCCTCTTACCTCTGAGCAAGGCCCTTGGAGGACCTCCAGGCCGATCAGGGGCTCCTCTGTCGGCTCAGTGCCAGGGAAGCAGTTACAGCACCAGGTCTGAGGTTCAGAGGCGAGGCCCTAACTGCAGCTCTACACCTGGACATCACTGGCAGACACTGAGGATAGCCGCGTTTATCACGGGCGTAAAGAAGACCAGGGCCTGGATGGGCCGGGAAGAGCAGCAGCACCTGGAGGCCAGCACAGAGGGTGAGGCAGACATAACGAGGAGATTGAGAAGGAAATGGGCCCCTAAAAATAACAGTGCAGTACTTTGTGCGAAGAACCCAAAACAACTCTTTCCTGCCATGGCAAAGTCTCTTGGTTAAAGGATGCACGTGCTCTTTCTTGAAGGGAAAAAATAAATAAAAGCACACCTCCTTCTGCAGGTCATTAGGTAGAAGGCTGGACTTCGCCGTCTGTCACTGTCTCTGTAGTGCCAGGGCCCGGGACACTTGCAGACCAGGTGAGGGGTGAGGAGCAGCAAACCCTGTGCTTTCCCGGACCTCACACCTACAGGGCTCTGGTGGGAGAGTCTGGATCTGGGAGACGTGGTCCAGACCAGGATATTGGGAGACCCCCAAGCAGAATGTACCAGGCCATGTGCACCCTGGGCGAGTCTGACTCTGGGAAGACCCCAGACCTGGACCCCCGGCTCGGATCAGGAAGAGGCCAGCAGTATCCCACAGGTAAAGTGTCAGGTGCCAGGTGCTGGGGAAACTGGTCAGCAGGGTGCTGTTGGAGGGAGCCAGGTGGGCTCTGCCGGGCTTCCTGCTCTGCCTCCTCACCCCTGCTGGCTCTTCCCGTCCCCCCAACCCCCCACAGCCCTGACGGCCTGCACCCTTGTGACGCTGGAAGACTTAATCAAGAGCCACCTGGAACCCCGGGTGTGCCCCCAGGACAGCATGTGTTAAGTCTATCACATTAATTACCTTGCTCTTCGTCACTTACATCAGATTTCAATGTCCTATTTTGAAATCAACTGGTTAGCCTACAGCCCACCTGAGCCATTCCCTTCTTTACCGGATGCAGGAAAACACCTTCCTGAGGGGCCTTGTTCCGCAGAGAGTAGACGAGGGCGTCGGTGTGGGGCTGGCCGCTGTGCACAGCAGGGCCGCCACCCCGCCAGTTTCCACGGAGGAGCGGGAGCCGGGAGGGTGTGTGTAGAAGACGGCAGAGTGGCGCAAGGAGACCACCAGGGCGTGGGCACGGCAGGTGGTCGGCGGAGCAGGTGGAGGAGGCCCGCCGCCTGCCCGCGGCCGCGCGGATGAGCAGGATGCTGGCGGTGATGCAGCCGCAGGACGCCAAGGTGAGCAGGAGGCTGACCACCCCGAAGTCCCCACCCTCCATGGCGATCGACCATAACGTTGTTCCGGGTGCGGGTGCGGGGCTGCAGGAGGGCAGCGGCGGGGCGGGGCTTCACGGAGGAAGTGCTGGATCTGACGGAGCTGCGGGACGTCAGCCTCATCACCAGGCCTGCGTGCGCAGACGCGCCGGCCACACTGACCGCCCACACGCCGCCCGCCAGCAGGCCGCAGCCAGGCCAGCGCCGCGGTGCGGCGGGCGGCAGAGGCCTCGTGGCCGTCACAGGCCGTGGCCGTGAGCAGCAGCAGCTCGGCCCCCAGAAGCCAGGTCAGGAAGAAGAGCTGGGTCATGCAGGCCCCGCAGGATATGGTGCCACCCTTGACCACCAGGGTCTCCAGCAACATGGGGAGGACAGTAGATGTGCAGACTACAACTGCTATGTGAGAAAGAAGTACACTGGGGTCTGGAGGCCTGGGTGCAGGCTGGTGGCCATGACGATGAGGGTGTCCCTGCAGGAGCCCCAGGCAGAGGAGGAGGAGCAAGGCCCCCGAGTGCCCGCTTCTCCGAGAAACTGCAGGGCACACTACTCCAGGGCTGTGTGGTTGTTTGTGGCCATTTGGAGTGAGCCCCTGCAGCCCCTGGGATGCAGCCCCTGGGACCCAGCTCCTGGGACAATGCGGGTACACGGAGGCATTGGGTGGTGGGGTGCGCTGTGGAATGTTTGCTGTTGGCAACTTTGCTGCAGAGAGCACATAATTAAGATATCAGCAAAGGTCTCTGCACCCAGGGAGACATTCTGAGAAATACTCCACCCTGGACCCCCTGGTGGCCCCTGGAAGCCCCCGAGACACCCCATCCCCGTGACAACCAGCATCACGCCGAGTCACAGCGAAGTGCAGCGTGAGGCTTCCTCGCTTTGAGTTTGAGGGTTTTCTATAGAATCCAGAGACGAGGAAGCTCGCTGTTGCATGTGTGCCCAGGCCGGGCACACATGCCACAGTGTGAGGAAGGCCCCCCGCAGCAAGGTGGACCCAGGATCCAGGTTCCCAAAAGGAAAACCCAGTCAGCGGGGGTCAAGCCTCAAGAACAAGAGGGAAATTTCGCCCACGGCAGCTGCAGAGTGTGCACTCAGCGGGGAGTGCATGGTCTTGGAGGGGAGTGAGTGACCAGGCACAGCCTGGACGTGGCTGGGGGAAGGTCACCCTCAGCTGTCAGAGTCAGCTGTGGACTGACCTGGCCAAGCCCTTTAGTTGAAACCACAGTTGCCCAGCTCTGCCTGGGTCACTCCAGGCTGCGCCCTGGGGGAGGGCAGACCCGTGAGACAGAGGAGGGTGGATCATCTGGGCTCCTGGTCCTAACCCCACCCCTTGCTCCCAGCTGGATGGGAAGCTCTTCTCGCACTGAGGGTCAGGCTGGGCTGGGGGCCGGGATACAGGGAAGGAGGCACACACCCAGCTCAGCGTGGCCCCACAACACCCAGCCTACACACCCATCCAGCTCCCAGGCCTCCCCACACAGCCTTGCATACCCATCCCCAACCCTTCTGGGACCACCAGGTCTCCCTGGGCGGGACAGGGTCCAGCTTAGTTGAGGAGACCATCTTCCTTGTGCCCATGGAACAGTCTCATCAAAGCACTCGGGTGGGTGGGGGAAGGAGGCCAGCCCCACCCCCTCCCTGGTACCAGCCCCAGGCAGCCCTGGGGGACAGCAGGTCAGAAGGTCCACGACCTGCCTGGGGGGTTCACAAGGGCTGTGGGCCACCTGGGAACAAGTGTCCACATGGGAAGGCTTGTCCTTTCCTGCTGGAATATGAGCAAGACACGTGATTTACAGGAGTAAATCATCAGCCGTGACGGCCAGCGGAGCCCCAGGGTGGGCAGGCTTGGGCTCCCCCCCAGCCCCTGCCCCTTGTCTAATCCACTCACCCTCCTCACTCCCACCCGCAGAGCCGAGGTGCCAGTGAGTCGGCAGGACGGCTCCCCCTTGCTGGTCACTGCTGGCCCTGTCCAGGGCCACACGCCACACACGCCCCTCCTCAGCAATCACCCAAGACCTACTACGTGCAGCCTGAATTCCCAAAGCCCCTCCAGCTGCACATCTGAGCCACCTGGGCCCCCCAGGCACCTGTCCGCCTGTGCTCGCTGGCTGCCCCTGAGCCTCATACCTGAGTCCCAGGAACCACAGCTGGGTCAGGGGCCTTGGGCTCTGGTTTCCCGTAAGGATCCTGACCTGCTTAGAAACCAAGCCATACTGCTGGGTTCCTTCCTTCTGCTGATCTGGGGGCCAGACAGGTCACAGACGGGCAGCTGTGCCAGAGGTCCCTGGGGACTTCCCAGTTTCAAGTGGAACTGGAAAAAGACACAAGCAAAGCACATGTGGTGCCGTCTTTCCACAATAACATCGGTCAGGGCAAAACAAATCTGTCTTTTCAGAAACATTAAAAGGAAAATGAGGGAAGACAGTCCAAAGGCAAGAAGGAATAAGGACAGGAAGTTACTTGCCGTGCGTGTGGAGGACAGTCCCCTCTCTGCCTCCTGCCTAAACCCACGTGACCTGCACACCTTCGTGCGACGACGCAGGGACTCCTCCCTCTGGTGGAAAACGAGATGCAGCGTGAGGCTGAAGCCCTGTCTCCCAGTGCAGGGACTCCCTGTCTGCTATTGCCCTTTGAGGGGAGAGCATCCCCTCGGGTGGACGGCGAGGCTCTGGGGAGCTCAGGGCACCACCAGGCATGGCTCCTAGGGAGCAGTTACCCCACCTGCAGGTAAACAGGGGCCCCGTGGGCACAGCCCACAGGCTGAGCAGAACCAGGACCCTGACAGACACAGAGAAGGGCCAGGGTGCCTGGTGCCACAGGGGATGGGGCTCCGGGCAGCCGAGCCCAGCGTGAACTCAGTGTGAGCTGGCGGCCTCCCTGCCGAGGGTCTCTCCTGTGGACACATCTCAGACAAGAGCTGTGTACAACTGATCCCTGCGGGAATGACAGGTTTGAGTTTAAATAGAGTTTATTTTTTAGAACAGTTTTTAGATTCACATAAAAGTTGAGAAGGCAATACAGAGTTCCGGGAAGCCCCACACCCAGTCTCCCTTGATAGTAAGACCTCACTTGACTGTGGAGCACTTGTGGCCATTAGTGAACCAGTGTTGGTATTACCAGCTGGAGCCCATTAATTCAGACTGCATTAGTTTTCACCCAGTGTCCTTTTACTGTCCCAGGATCCCATCCAGGGCACCACGTGACATCAGGGGCCTCTTGGCTGACAGTGTCTCAGGCTTCTCTTGGTTTTGGCGACCGTGGCGGTTGTGAGGAGTGCTGGTCAGGTGTTTTTTGAGTGTTCCGCTGCGGATCTGTCTGCTGCTTTTCTCATGATCAGACGAGGGCGATGGGTTGGGGTGAAGATCCCAGAATGGAGCTGCCATCCCCACCTCTCCACGCAGGAGACGCACCATCAACCAGCCCTTCCCTGTTGGCGTCGGCCTTGACAGGGCGAGCACTGGCATCACAGTTGTCGAGGCGACACCGTCCTGCCCCTGAGGCCAGAGCGTCTGGGGAGAGACCCTGCTGCAGGTCTGACCCCAGCACCGAGCCTCAGCAGGGCTGGGCGGTAGGGGACGAGGGGCAGCGAGAGGAAGGGCCAGCAGGAACCAAACCTGCCGCTTCCCTGCGGTGGGGCAGCCGGTCACGAAGCAGCCTCTGCCATCCTCTCTTTACTTCCACTTCTCGTGGGACCCTTGGACACGTCTCCTGACCACCCTCCGCCTCAGTCGGCACTTCTGTGAAGTGGGGTTATCAGCAGGACAGAGGGTTGTTGTTGGGCTGACAAGTTTACAGTGATTACAGCCACGTAAGCACCACATAAATGGCCTTATTTTGTTGCCACCCTCACTGTTATTCATAGATTATGGCTTTTATTACCTGCAGGTGATCCTGAGTGAGGTGGAGAATGGCCTCTCGCCAGTATCTCGGCCCAGTAACTGCCCACAGGCCACCATCAGCTCCCTCTCCCCACCCGAGCTCTCCACAGTCTTGGCAAACCGACACTGGGCACAGAACACCTGGGAGACGTCTCGGGCCTCGCTCTGCTGCCCGGGGCCCAGGAGGACCTGCATCTGCTCAGGGGGCTGAGCGAGGGTCCCACCTCCCTCGTGGGCCCAGGCTCCAGGCAGGGCTGGTTTCTCTCACACCCTCACTTGTGAGAGGGGGAAGCCAGTCTCAGAGAATGTTAGGGGCTACAAACAACGACCAAGAAGTAGCTCAGTTCCTGAAGGACAAAGGGGACGTCCTTTCTCTGTGAGGACGGGTGAGCCGCCTGGGACCTGCCTGGAGCACTGTTCTCACCCCAGAAAACAAGCAGTGCTGAGAACAGGCCCTCACCTCCTGTTGTCACTGATTTCAGCAAAGTGTGGTTTTAGGGAAAAGAAAAAAGAATGTTTTAAACATGTTGTAAGTTTGCACATTTCATGAAGCTTGTCTCTAGGATATTAGAATATGTAATAGCCTATGATGAAAAAACATGACAAAGAATACATGTATATGTACAACTGAATCACTATACTGTACGCCAGAATTTGATGCAATATTGTAAACTGGCTATACTTCAATTTTTAAAATGTATACATATACATAGATAAAGTTAAGCTTCTCCCTGCAGTGTGCCTCAGTTAGGTTGGTGGCTCTTGGAAAGATATAAACCCAGTGGCATTTCAAGGAGTCACTTAAAAAGGCTGAGGACGCACCTGGAGCACAGCACGTGCTGGAAGCAGGTGTTTCCCGAGCCTGGGTGACAAACAGGGTCAAGACGGAAGCAGAGAAGGAAGGTGTGACCTCCACCTGCCGCTGTCCCCCAGCACCAGGACCCAGGCTGCTGGCAGAGCCCGGGGTGGAGGTGGGGGCTACACTCCTCCCCGAGCCAAAGCCCCTCACTCACCCCTTCGTAGTGCCTCCTTCACCACCTTCCCCTTGGGCAGGAAACAGTTGGCCCAGAAATTCTCCTCTGTTAGCTCAGCCTAACCCCCAGGGAGCCCTGACCCCCCAGCTCACCCCATCAGCCCATCACTCACTGGCCTGGAGCTCTGGCTCCACCAGCCACAAAGGGCAGGACTGGGGGGTCTACCCTGTCGGCTCACCGAGGTTCCCCTGCGCCCCACTGCTCGCAGGGTCTGTGCTGAGTCAGACGCTGCGCCATGCATTTTGCAGGTATCTTCTAACAGTCCTTTTCAGTTAAACATGATTAGTCTGAGCAGGCTCAGGCTTTTCAAACATTCTACAGACATTTAAGAAGAATGTTAACTCAGAGATGTGAAGATATGAGGAAACACGACATACATTTTACCAAACTCCTGTGTGTCACCATTTCTTGACCTGAAAATCAGAGGCAGTAATAAACATCTTACAGAGTTTGGGGGAGAATTACATTTTATAAAACCTAAAGTTCCTTTTTTTCTTTTATTTAATTTTATGTTTTAGCTGAAGTATAGTGATTTTACAATATTGTGTCAATTTCTGGTGTACAGCATCGTGTTTCAGTCATGCACACACATATTTTCATTTTCATATTCTTGGTCATTACAGGTTACTACAAAATATTGACTATAGCTCCCTGTGCTGTACAGTAGAAATTTGCGGTTTACCTATTTTATAAACAGTACTTAGTATCTGCAAATCTCGAATTCCCAATTTATCCCTTCCCATCGCCTTTCCCTCTGGGAACCATAAGTTTGTTTACTATGTCCACGAGTCTATTTCTGTTTTGTAAATAAGTTCATTTGTGTCCTTTTTTTTTTTTTTTTTTAGATTCCACATATGGATGATATCAAATGGTATTTTTCTTTCTCTTTCTGGCTTACTTCACTTCGTATGACAATCTCCAGGCCCATCCATGTTGCTGCTAATGGCAACATTTTATTATTTTTTATGGCTGAGTAGCATTCCATTGTATAAATATACCATAACTTCTTTATCTAGTCATCTGTTGATGCTCATTTAGGTTGTTTCCATGCTTTGGCTATCATAAATAATGCTGCTGTGAACATTGGGGTGCCTGTATCTATAAAACCTAAAGTTCTTAGATCAGTCTTTGACACATTATCACACTCAAATTCTAGATTTTCTTTTTATTATTACTAATAGTTGAATTCTGAGAAAGTTGTGGCAAAAGCATTTCATTCTGTGGCCCATTCACCTTAAGTTTTACATAGCTCTTGATTTATATTGTTTAATACCTGGAACACATCCAAACACCAGTCTCAGAGGTTTTAGCCATTTATTATTAAGATATTATTTTCACAGAAATATGACAGACAATATTAAAATATGTATGGGCCAAAAAAGACCTAGAATAGCCAAAGCAATCTTGAGAAAGAAGAACAGAGCTGGAAGCATCACACTTCCTGGCTTCAATCTATATTACAAAGCTGTAGTAATCAAAACAGCATTATATTGTCATAAAAGCAGACATACAGATCAATGGAACAGAATAGACAGCCTAGAGATAAACACCCACATATATGGTCAATTAACTTATGACTAAAGATCCAAGAATACACAATGAGGAAAAGACAGTCTAGTCTCTTTGATCCATGGTGTTGAGAAAACTGGACAGCCACATGCAAAAGAATAAAACACTGCCTTATACCACACACAAAAACTAATTCAAAATGGATTAAAGACTTGAACATAAGACCTGAAGCCATTGAGCTCCTAGAAGAAAACATAGGCTGGCAGCTCCTTGACATTAGTGTTGGCAAGAGTTTTTTGGATTTGACACCAAAAGTCAACAAAAGCAAAAACAAACAAGTGAGACTACATCAAACTAAAAAGTTTCTGCACAGTGAAAGAAACAATCAACAAAAGGAAAAAGCAACCTATGGAATGAGACAGAATATCTGCAAATCATGTATCTAATCAGATGTTAATATTGAAAACATATAAAGAATTCCTGCAACACAATAGTGAACAAATAAACAATCCAATAGGCGGAGGACCTGAATAGACACTTTCTCCAAAGGAGACATACAGTGGCCAACAGGTCCATGGATCATAATCATCAGGGAAGTGCAAATCAAAGCCACAGTGAGTTGTCACCACATAGCTGTTAGAATGGCCATCATCAAAAAGGCAAGAAATAACAAGTGTTGGCAAGGATGTGGAGAAAAAAGAACCTTCATACACTGTTGGTAGAAATGTAAATTGGTGCAGCCACTTTGGAAAACAGTATGGCGGTTCCTCAAAACATTCAAAATAGAACTACCACATGATCCAGTAATTCCACTGCTAGGTATTTATCTGAAGAAAATGAAAACAGTAATTCAAAAAGATACATGCACTCCAGTGTTCATAGCTGCATTATTTGTAACAGCCAAGATGTGGAAACAAATTGTGTCCATCAGTAGATGAATGAATAAAGAAGGTATGACATACATATACATACATATACATACATATATATATATTATTCTGCCATAAAAAGAAGAAAATCTTTCCATTTGTGACAGCATTGATGGACTTTGCAGGCATGACGCTCAGTGAAATAAGACAGTGAAAGACAAATAAATACCTCATGATCTCACATGCGCAGTCTGTTAAAAAATGAATTTTTAGATACAGAGAACAGAATGGTGGTTGCCAGAGGTGGGGCAGAGGTGGACAGTGAGCAAAATGGGTGAAAGGGATCAAAAGGTACAAAGTTCTAGTTATACAATAAATGGGTCATGAATGTAATGCAGAGCATGGCAATTACAGTTAATAATACTGAACTGCATATTTGAAAGTTGCTAAGAGAATAAACCTTAAAAGTTCTCATCACAAGAAAAAGATTTGTAACTATATGTGGTGATGAATGTTAACTAGACTTACTGTGGTGATCATTTTTCAGTGTATACAAATATCAAATCATGTTATACACCTGAAACTGATATAATGTTATATGCCAATTATGCCTCAATTTAAAAATTAATGTATAAAATTCACAAATAAAAAAGAAAAAATACATAGACACTAATGTAGACTATGGACTGTGGGTGATAATGATGTGTCAGTAAAGTTTCATAAGTTGTAATGAGTGTACCATTCTGGAGGGGTGTCAATAGTGGAGGGGGTTGAGCAGGGCAGGGGGTATATGGGAAATGTCTGTACTACCTCATCAATTCTGTTGTGACCTGAAATTGCTTTGAAAAAATTGTTTTGAAAAAATAGTCTATTTTTTTAAATGATAGGTAGATAGATATGTAAATAAAATAAAATTTAACTTAAGAAGGGAAAAAAAAAAAGGGAAACCAAAAGGAAATAGGAGAAAGGATTTGATGGAGACTTGAAGGAAGGAAAGAAAGAAAAAGAAAAAGGAAGGAAGGAAGGAAGGAAGGAAGGAAGGAAGGAAGGGTGAGCCAGAACAATGATCACAACCAGGCTTGATTTCCACCATCATCTCTCTGAGAAACCATCCTATTGCTCACTTTCCTCCAGGGAAACACAAATTAAAACCACAATAAGATACCACTACACACTCTAGAAGAGCTAACACTGACAAGACTGACAACAACAAGTGTTGGAAAGGATGTGGAGCAAATGGAACTCTCCTCCGTTGTTGGTGGGGATGAAATCTGGTAGAGGCGCTTTGGGAATAAGGTCTGGGAGTTCGCTATAAAACTAAATATGCATCAACCCTATGATCCAGCATGTCCTCAGCTAAGACAATTAAAACATATGCCCACAAAAAGACGAGTGCAGGAAATTTGAAGCAGCTTTATTCATTCACCCAAAAAGCAAAAACAGCCCAGGTGCTCATTGGTGAGAAACTGGAGAAACCAGCTGTGGCAGAGTTGTGCAGTAGAAGATTGCTCATCACCATGAAGATACAGACTTTCAACACAGCAGCATGGATGGACCTCAGAAGCACTACGCTGAGCAAGAGAAGCCTCTTAGAAGCCTAAGAGCACGTGTTGTACGAACCATCTTACGTGAAAGTCTAGAACATACAAAACTACCTTACAGTAGGAAAAATTAGAACAGTGGTTACATCGGGGAAGGGATGGGACCTGACTGGGAAGGAACCTTCTGGAAGTGGTGGTAATGTTCTATAACTTAGTAGGTATTTGGGTTACACGGCTTTATGCATTTATCAAAACTCAATGAACATACACTTAAGATCTGTGCATTTCATTATATGTAAGTTATGCAACAAAAGAAAAAATAGAACTCTAGTCAATGCATGCTGAAATACTTAGGTGAGGTGTATTGAAATCTGCAAGCACACTGAAATGAATCAAAAAATATAAGTTCATGGGTGATGAGATGCATGCAGAAGGCAGACACGCTAAAGTAAGCAAGCAAATGCTGAAGGGAAACCTAAACAGTGGATAGACCGCTGTTTGGTGCAAATGCTTTTAACTCTGCTGTGTGTTTGAAGTTTTCCACAATAAAATTTTGGGGAAAGACAAGTAAAAGTTCTGATATATTCAGATATTTGAAAATACACGCCTAACTAACTCATATGTCAAGGAAGAACACCTAATGGAGTCTTCAGAACACTTAGAACTGAGTGACAATGAAGAGCTGCACATCGAAACATGTGGAGACTCCACAAAAATAGTATTTAGCATGAATGTGTTGCTTAAATGCCAATACAGAGATACTAAAAACAAATGAGCTGTAATTTTAAGTGAGAAAAAGAACTACAATAAAACCAAGAAAAATGAAAGTTGTGGGAGGTAAGAGTAGAATTTAATGAAACAGAACATATAAAAGCCAGAATTTCATGTTTACAGAGACACAAAATAAATACCTAACAAGACTGATAAAAAGAAAAAAGATCCAAACCAATACCATCAAGAATTTAAAAGGAGACATGAGAATGAGTCCAACACGAGGATGCTACAAACAACTTTAAGCTGATAAATTTGAAAACTTACATCAAATGAATAAACATCTAGACAAATATAACTTATAAGTAAACAAAACTAATTCGAGAAAAAATAGTTACACACTGAATTAATTACCGAGTACTGAAATTGAGTAAGTTCTTTAAAGTTTTTCCTTCAAAATAATTAATAGTCCCACATTAAGGTGAAGTCATTCCAACCATATATAATTTCTTCCATAGAAAAAAGAGGCAAAATCTTCCCCATCTCATTCTAAGAGGACATTATTATTTTGAAATCAAAGGAAGAAAAAAAAGAACATGACAGGACAATTTCCAACATGAACATACATGCACAAATCCTTCATGCACAAGAGAATCCCAAATCATGTAATGTATTAAAAGGATTATAGTAGCTAGTAGCATGTAAAAACCACAGTGAGGTCAGTTTGGCACGACTTAACCTCATGCCTGGGTCCATTTAAAGGAACCAGGGCTCTGCAGAGAGGCCAACAGAAGTCCCGGGGCTGTGGGAATGAAGCCAGGAGACACACCAGTAAGTGCTGAGAAGTAAGGATTCTTCGAGAAGGTGGGGAGGACCCAGAGGAGATGTCTGAGGACCCGCACTGCCAGGTTGCCACAGAGGTGGGGAAGCTAAACAAAAAGGAAACCACAGCTCGTTGGAACAATCTGTGCCTGTAATGAGCCATTAGTCTGAGGACACTGAGGAGAAAATGGGTGAAATGAAGCAGGAAACAGTAAACGTGACACAAGGGAAATGCTGCTTCCGTTACTAGGTGGGCTCTGACCTCTGAGAGCTGTTGATGCAGCTCTCCCAGGCCAAGCACCCACGCCTGGTTTTGTTCTCTGTAGAAAGGGGGGGCTACATTCAGGGACCTGCGCAGCCAGGCATGCGCACGCGCACACACGCGCGCACATACACACACACACACACCAGGAGCAGGCAACAGTGTTGAGGCCACAGGGTCCCAATGAGAGCATTCTCTTCCCTGTCAGGGAGAAAAAGGAACTGAGATACGGAAACAGGACTAAAGCAAACAGAAACCAAAACCTTTATTGCCAGCAAAAATGCGGCGTGGAGGAGGTGAGTCTGCTGAGGGTCCATCCTTGGCCACCAGCTGCCCTCCCTGGGAACTCCTGGTGCTCTGAGGCCTGGGGCTCGTGGGCACACGGACCTGGCCCAGGGAGGAGGTGGAGACAGAGCCCCGTGTGTGCGGGCCACACACAGATTTGTGTGTGTGTGTGTGTGTGTGTGTGGTCTGTGCACGAGTATGCATATGTGTACCTGCAAATATTCTCACGGCTTGGAGGTCTGGATCCCTTCACATGTACCCCATGAAAAGTGTCCATCCTTTCCCAGGTTGAGCCCCACCCTCATCACTGCCTTCACATCCTCCCCTTTTCTGCTAGTGTACTGCCTTTCAGTCAGCTGTTTCAGGCTGGTACCGGGACCGCAGGGAGGAGTGTGCCTCAGTGGTTTTCAAGTATGTTTTTAGGAAGGAAACAATTGCTACCAACTGCACAGTGAGCATTTCTTTCTTCTGGATAAGTCTCTTTCTCACTCTCTCTACAAAGCACATCTCGTTCGTAAGAACAAAAATGTTGCCTGAAAATGGAAAAACATGATGGCTGTGGGAACAACGGACCCCTCACCCCGGATCACGTCTGTGGGGAGCGGGAAGCTCCAGCGCAGGGTCGGAGTGGAGCGCGGCGGCGCACAAGGGCAGTGCGAGGCGAGGGCACCGGGCTTGGACCCAGCGGGACCCCGCGGCAGCGGTGCCAGGAAGGGCTGAGGGTGCAGAGGGCCCACAGGGCCGGGCTGACGGGAAAGCGGGGGGGCACCTGGGGCAGGGTCTCCCGCCGCACGTCCCGGGGTTCGGGAGCCTCTGGGCACCACCGGGTGGGAACCGGCATCGTCCAGCGTTGCAGGGTTTACCGACCCTGTTCCCACCAGCGCGAGGCCGGACAGAGGCTCTAACTCTATTAAATCGGGCGACCTTTATTAACATATCTGCAATGAGGGCGGCGGGGTGGTGGGGGGTTGTTAGTGAAAGTTCCAAAGACGAATCTGTCCAAACCAGGAAAACCCAAGTCCTTCCCGGAAGCCCCACAAGGGACAGGTGCCGCTGGAGGAGCGGTCGGCTCACCGCCCGGTGCCCGCCGCCGCGGCCACGTCGTCATAGCTGGAGGCGAGGACGCCAGTGAGGGGGGCTCCTCTCCCAGAGCCGAGGGGCCACCTCCCTGTGCATCACCTGCCGGCCTGAAGGTGTGCGGGTCACCTGGTCATCAGGTCGCAGGGGTGTCTCCAACCCCAACCTGTCGGTGCAGATCTCCCCCTGGCCTACGGGGAACCCTGGGCAGGGCCCACCTGGGCTGCCAAGGGGGCTGCCCAGGACACCCTGGTCCAGAGAGGCTACTACTTTGTCAGAGAGACGCACCCCCGCAGGGGTTCGGGCCATGTGCCTTGGGGGAGAGGCGAGGAAGGCCCACCCAGGGTCCCCCTCGGCTGCGCTGCCGCCCAGGCGTCCTCCGGGCCCCACCCCAGCACACAGCCCGCCAGTGGGCAGCGTTGGGTGGATGCGACCAGCTCTGTGCCGGGGCCTCTCTGACCAGGCCCAGGAAGACCTGGCTGGGGCGCTTAACTCCCGGGCGGGGCTCCAGGTGTGCCATGCTCCCCTCCCCTTAGCCACTAGAGCAGAGTGTGCGGGTCCTAGGGATCAGGACAAGATTTACGGACTTGTAGGCACCTTCTGTCACCCTTCCCCAAGGTCTCGGAGGCTGGGTTGCCTGCCTGGGGGTCTTAGGGAACCCAGAACAGCAGGAAAGGGTGGAGCCAGCACATCATAGGGCAGTGAGAGGGATGCAGATATTAGTGGGTTTGGGAGCCCTGGGAACTGGCCCCACTGCCTCTCTGACCACCCCTCACAGTCCTCTTGCCCTCCTGGGAGCACCAGGCTCCTCCCTGCTCCTCCCTCTGCACACCAGGTGCCCGATGGGGCCCGCGCTAAATGCCACAGTAGGGCTGAGACCCATGCCATCACATCCCCACCCCTGAACTCTCAGCTCCAGGGCTGCCTCCTTGTCCTGATGTCAGAGTAGGAGTGGGGTTCAGGAGCCCCCACACTCACTGGTCAGTCCCCAGGCTTCAGGTTTGTACCACTCAGATCCATGCAGTCTTCAAGTATCTGCTCATAGATGACCTCAGAGGAGACTTCCCCATGTCCCTGGGATCTTGCAAAGGAGCACACTGAGAGAGACCCCTCCCTGGGAGGTCCTGGAGAAAGAAAACTCCAAACACAGTTGGGGAGGGAGGCCGGCCTGCCAGGGCCACCTTGTGACTAAGGTGGGTGTTGTCAGGTGGCAGGTCTTCAAATTCCATTCCATGCTCAATGCCCTCGCCCTTGGCAGCCCTGGAGCTGTGGACACCCTTCCCTGGGCGCCAGGGATTCAGAGTGTCCTCACTCTCCCTGGCACCTCTCACATCTGTCCCTGCCCCTTGAGGGTGCCACCTCTGCTTCCAAAAGGACAGACACTTGGAGGCGCTGGAGTCCAGCTGAGTCCCCGGGCCATCAGCTCTCTCCACCTTTGAGTCTGCGAAGGCAGCTGGGAGCCCACACGAGGTGGGGCAGGATGGGGGCTGGGCTCAGGGAGAGGGAATCCAGGTCAGGTCGGGGGCGGGGCCTTGAGCAATCAACCCAGCACCTACTGCTTGCCTTGGGGAGCAGCCTAAACTCAGATGTAGCAGATGAAACTTCCTGCTCGGGGCTCAAAAGATTTGCAACAGGAATTTAGCTAAACTCCATCCTTCTGTCCATAAATGTAAAAGGGTTCCCAATATTGATGTTTATATTTTTACTAAACTGCTGAACAATTTGTGAAATCAGCAATTAAGAAACCACAACTTCCTTTCTAGGCACTGCCTACTCCTTGGTAAAACTCTGCAGGTGTTCACTGCAGCATTTGCGCTAAGTTGCAAACACTCACACTCAGAGAACCTCTTTCTAGGGTTGCTGGATAACTGCAAAGGATGGGGAACACTTGCATCACCAGCACCATATTGTAGTTACTGGTAGTCATGGTTAAAGGGCGCAGTAATGATACCTGACTGTTGATCACTTGCACCCTCAAATCTTGTCTGACTTCTCTGTGATGGCGCCATATGCTGAAATCCCTGTGGGCACTCCAGGGTGAGGAAGCCATGGGTCCTGAGGCTCCGACGTGGCTGGGCCGGGGTTCAACCCCACACCCTTAGTTGAATCTGCCTCTGGTTGAAGCCGGGGTGCTGTAATTATGCTAGTGCTACCAAATGAGGTCTGAGACACAGACCCCAACACCACAGCCACATGTCCCCTCCCAGGAGCACCTGAGACAGGGGTATACTGAGTGGCTGTGTCTGAGTGCACATTTCCAGCTGCAAACAGGGGCTTCACATTACCTCCACCCCCTCGGGCACCCCGGGCCATGCGTCAGGCAATGCTCTGTCTCTTTTCTGTAGTTCAGTCTGTATAATAAATACTGTTCCATAAATTATACTTAAATACTAACTCATCGTGTGAACAAGGATAAACATAACAGATGAAAACATGAGAATTTCTATCACAAGAAGGCAAATATTCCAAATATAACAAGACTTCCTGAATCACCCCCCAGCTCCAATGCTGCTGCTAAGAGTCTCAAAAGCGAACGTTTTTAGGAGAGTAAACTGTCAACGAGCACTGAGTGTAAATGAAACCCCAGGAGACTTGCCACGGAGAGTCAAAACACCCGCTCAAGCTCCAGCTTAGTAAAACCTTCTCCACCTTATAATTTGGCTAAAATTTACATTTTTTTCTATGTAATGTTCTTTTCAATGAAGATGACTCATTGTATGTGTAACTACTAAGGAGTTAATATCTTTATATTTGAAGGCTTTTTACACAAATAAACTCATAAATAAGAAAATCTCTTTTGTCGGATCCTACAGGCTCGTAGTGGTTTAGAAACATGCCCAGCACCCCATCAAGCCTACCTCCGGCACAGGGGTTCCTAGCCCAGGCAGGTTTGCTGCCGGGGACATTTTGTGTCGTGACCACGGGCAGGAGGGTACTGTACTGGCATCTGGTGGGTGGGGGCCAGGGGCCCTGCTCAACACCCCACAGTGCCCAGGACACCCACAGAGAGTTACGCGGTCCAGACACTAGTGGTGAAGCTGAGTCTGCGGGCACGCGAACTCCTGGGCTGACTAAAGTAGCTCCACACCCTCCCTCCCCTCAGAGAGACCCTAAGGGCCCAGTGCCAGTGATGGCTACAGCAGGCTGGCCAGACCCTGAGGGTAAACATTAAGGGGTAAGTGATAATCAGTGGCATCACTGGACAGATGCTGCAGAGGACAGACTCACAGGATAATTAAACCCCATCTTTCCCCGGATTCTGAGATGGGAAAGTGGGAGTTCAGAAACTTCTAGATATGGGTGGGTCTGGTCATCTGCAAACTGATACCAGACCCACACATGGAAGAGGAGGCAGGGAAACATTTTCCAGGGAGGTGTGGTCAGGGAGGGTGTGGTCAGGGAGGGTGTGACCAGGGAGGTGTGGTCAGGGAGGGTGTGACAGGAGGGTATGGTCAGGGAGGGTGTGGTCAGGGAGGGTGTGGTCAGGGAGGTGTGACCAGGGAGGTGTGGTCAGGGAGGGTGTGGTCAGGGAGGTGTGGTCAGGGAGGGTGTGGTCAGGGAGGTGTGCCCAGGGAGGTGTGGTCAGGGAGGTGTGGTCAGAGAGGTGTGGTCAGGGAGGGTGTGACCAGGTGGGTATGGTCAGGGTGGGTGTGGTCAGGGAGGGTGTGGTCAGGGAGGGTGTGACCAGGGAGGTGTGGTCAGGGAGGGTGTGGTCAGGGAGGTGTGGTCAGGGAGGGTGTGATCAGGGAGGTGTGCCCAGGGAGGTGTGGTCAGGGAGGGTGTGACCAGGGAGAGTGTGGTCATAAAAGAGTTCAGTGGGTCATCAGAGCAGAACAGCTGTGAGTGTTGGAGAATCTGGCACAACATTTGAACTAGATGGAGCCCTGTCTGCAGAAGAAAGGAGGGGTGGCCATGAGCTGGTTCATCAGGGATCCCCACCCCACACCCTGGGAGAAGCGTGTGCACAAGAGGCCGTGGTGAGGACACCACTGAAAAATGTCAGAAACCACAGCAGACCAGGGGGAGGCAGAAAAGAGGCCAAAATCAGAACCTGGGCCACGAGGGCATATGAGGGAAGTTTCTGAGATGAATTAAGGATGAATGATTTAATAAATCTCTTTAAGAAACAAGGAAAACAAAAGCCCCCAGGCACACTGGGCTCTCTCCCACCCTCTGGTCTCGCTGGTGTCCCCCACGGCCAGCTGACAGTCAGCACGCCCTGGGCCAGAGGCTGCTGTGGTCTTCATTCCCAGCCTGAGCTTGGAGGAGGCCCAGACTGTGCGGAGCACCACCTGTGTAAGGAGAGAAGCGTGCACTGGGGACCCTCAGCAATTCCTCAGAGCTCCCAGGGCTTCCGGGCCCTGGCCTCCTGCTGCTCCGTGAGGCCAGAGGGTGAGACAGGGCTGGACAGTGTGGTAGGGGGTGCGTTCCTGCTCAGCCCCTGCAGCCGACCGCAGACAAGGCACTGGGGGACTCTGCGCAGCCATGAAAAGAAGCCAGATAAAACCCAGGGCCTCCCTAAGCTCCCAGTCTACCCGCAAGAAGGTTTCAGTCTAAGGAGCAACTCTGAGGGGTGACCGAGCACCCTAACACCAAGCCTGGGGCGGGAGTGAGGGTCACAGACACACACGAGAGGGGCTATCAGCAGCTTTAGATGTAGGGGCTGGCCGGAGCGGAGCCCCGGGAGCAGGAGCAGTACAGCAGGACAAGCGCCACGGACGCCAGGGCACAGAGATGCACACCCACGGAGCTCAGGGGGGGCCTGTCCTCTGCTTCCTCCTCCTCGGAGCCGGGCTCGGGCTCCCCTGCGTCATCATACTCCTCCTCCTGCGCTAGCACCCAGGACACGCCAGGCCCCTCGTCTTTCTCCCCGCCGGGAACAGCTCCAATGTCCTCATAAACACCTTCCGAGGGCAGAGTTCCCAACATTCCAGAACCTGCAGAGACCACACCAGAACCTTTTAGGAGAGACATTCCCCGTGGTTTGAGCCGGCCCACGGGGCCCCTGTGGGATGTCTCATGCGCGCCAGGACTCCCTGGACCCCGAGGTCCTCTGCCACAGTTCCCCACCAGGGGCCACAGGCCTCACCAGGCACACCAGGCCATGGGCAGGATTTGTGGGCACAGACAGAGAAGCAGGACCTGGGGGCTCTGAGGAATTGCTGAGGGTCCTTAATGCACGTTTCTCTCCTTGGAGCCCTGTTCTCCCACAGAGGGAACGCCGAACTGCAGGTCTCATCCAGCCCCTCCAGAGCCCAGAGAGGGCCCAGGCTCCCCTGTCACCAACTCATGGGTTCATGTCTTCGGAAGCTGCCAAGGCTGGGGATGGGGAGTGGTTCGAGGGGGACCCAGCACACAGGGAAGTGACCAGGACAGAGGACCTGCGATGAGCTAAGGTCTCAGAGTGCTGCCCCCACCAGCCTCCCCATCCGCAAGGCCCAGTGTTAACCTCGATCACCACGCGCACCTACCCCTACAGGCTCCTCTGCCCCGGAACCACTGTATCCCCAGGACGAGTGAGATGACAAGCAGGAGGGAGCTGAGGACCAGGCAGAAGGTCATGGGCAGCGTCTGGGCCTTGAAGGCAGGTAGAGGTTTCAGAGGAGGGCCTGTAGGGACAGTGAGAGGCCGGCTCTTCCCTGTGTGCCTGCATTGCCCACGGTATTATGACCTAGGGCCTGGACCACCTGAGCAGGAGGGGGCGGGGCGCCCAGAGGAGCCATGGGCCTGTGCTGCTCCTCCCCCAGGGGCGGCCTGAGGTCACGGGGCTGAAGCCAACAGGGTGTCCAGGAGAGAGGAGGACACAGGAGAGAGGGGCTGGGGGACAGCTCTTAGGGTCCTGTCTGTGCTCTGAACACAGAGCTGCAGGGGCTAAGAGGCTACGACATACTGCGGCCAACCTCGCGCACCCCCTCACCTCCTCACCCCCACGTCGGCAAGGGAAAGGGCCAGAGGAGTGGCCCGGCAGGGCCTGGGCTCATGGTCCCTCCCTCTGGCTCTCCACCCAGCCTGGCCCAGGGACACCCTCCGAGATGGACATCTCCAGCACCTGGTTCTGGTCTTCCTGACCTCTGCCCTCCTGCCTGGGGAGGGGCTGACTGAGGCATGGCCTCTGCAGGAGACACCAGGCACCCGCCCCAGGCAGGGCCCCTCTGGGTGGGGCTGCACAGGAGGGTGCGAGCTGCGGCTTGAGGAAGCACTCACCTACCTGATGCAGGGGGCAGGACCGTGGTCTCCCTGTCACCTGCAGGAGAATGGGCGGGGTCTGAGAGCCGCACGGGGCTGAAGGCAGCCCAGACCTTCCCCCGGCCCCTCAACCCGAGATGGAGGTCGTGGGGGCAGCCTGTGCCCCAGTGCCCGGCAGCCTCAGGCCTGGGTTCTGGAGCACCCAGGGTAGAGGGATACTCCAAAGGAACCCTCGCGGCACCCTGCCGCGCCCCCGGCCACCCTCCCGCACGGAAAGGGCAGAGGGCACCTCAGGCCCCGCCCACTCACCTGAGCAGCGCACGCCCGCGTCCTCCTTGTGCCCGCAGTCTCCGTGGCCCCACGGCTCGGCCGGGCAGCCCCGCAGGGACGCCTCGCTGCCCCGGCACCCCACCTCGTCCAGCCACACGGGCCCCGAGCCCGGCCCGAAGGCAGCCCCCACCAGGGCGTCCACGGCCCGGCCACAGCCCAGCTGGCGGCACACGACCTCGGCATCCGCCAGGTCCCAGGAGTCGTCGCACACGGTGCCCCAGGAGCCGGCGTGCCAGAGCTCCACGCGGCCGGAGCAGCGGTCCTCGCCCCCGAGCAGGCGCAGCGCGCCCTCCTCTGGAAAAGAAGGCTGTGGTCACCGCGGGGCAGAACCCGGATGGGCAGTGAACAGGAAGGCGGTGGGAGGGGTACCTGGGCAGCTGTGGGTGGATGAGCAGTTAAGGGTCTCCCGGGGATCCTGTGTCATTTTCTCTGACAATCCTGTTGGATTAAACAGCGGCCCTCCCAGTGTAAACGCCCTGAAAATCTTCAGAATGAAGCCTGTGGAGCCCAAGTGATTCCCAGGCTCCGAGCCATGGGCCAACAGCAGCCCCTGCAGAGGACTTATCAAGACATTTAAGCGCCTCCCAGCCCCTCAGAGACTGCCAGGGCCCACCTGCACAGGTGATCCAGACTTCCTCTCCAGGGACACAGGAGCGCGGGTGCCATGGAGCGGAGGGGCACTGCCATAGGGTGGAGTTTCGCAGCCTGCGGCACTGGATGTGGTCCACCCAGGAGATGCCCGAGCCAGTGTGGACGGGTCTGTTCTCCAGCCAGCCCTGCTCCCCACAGGCCAGCTGCTTGCAGATGATGGACAACGAGGTGTCCTTCAGGGCATTGCTACACACGGAGCCCCATGTCCCATTGTAGAACACGTCTAGCCACCCAGCACAGCGGCCAGTGCCACCTTTCAGCCTCAGGGCCACTAACTCTGGAAGACAAACACAGTCAGCCCAGGGAAATCTCTGAAGGAGGAGGCGGAGACGAGGGGGTCCCAGTACCAAGACCAATGCCAAGCAAGGGCATCGACCCAGTGAGCCCCTGGCATCCCCTTCATATCAACCCCACATCCCATCAGTTTCCACCCCAAAGATGGAAACTGTTGACCACAGATAACCAGATTTAATCCCCAGTTGTAACATCTTAGTCAGCAGGCATCAGCTGATTGTCCAGAAATCTATCCTTGGAAATTACTTGAAATACAGAATAATCCTTTGTACAAGATGATTGATTTAGCAGTGATCATAAAAAATTTTAATTAAAAAAAAAAACAGGAATTAGCCCAGATCTCTGAGTTTGGAGATAGTATGGGGCCTGGTTGATCGGTGCTCAAGTACTGGCTCGTTCCCCTTGAGCAGTGCACGTCCAACAACAGTGTGATGCATTAGGTAGACTGCATAATATCACCGCATGACAGGGTCTTAGACAGCCCCTTAAAATTATGTTACGAAAGCCCGTAATACATCAAAAATGCCTATCTGAGGATGAGTCCAGGAACGTGGATAAGAATTGCATCTGAAAGCATCATAATGAATTGAAATAAGCTTAGAAAAAACACCGGAAGGAAACACATCTGTAATTACAGAAGTGGCCACCAAGACCTCCTGTCTGTATCCGTGCTCTTTGAGTGAGTCTGTTTCCCAGCCCTGCATCTGGGCTGGCCTCGGGGCTCTGGCCAACCAAGTTAATGGGGTACGAGTCACCCATTCTTGTTCCATGCTGGGGCCTCAAGGGTGCCCTGCCTGCCTCTGCTCTCGCCTTTAAAACCTGCTGCCAGGCTGACTCGTAACAGAAACAGACTGTCCCCAGCAGCAGAGCCCTACCGGCCAGCCAGTGCCTGCAGCTGCCCGAAGAGGCCACAGCACAGAGAAGGAAGAACTTCAAGGAAACTGAAAACACAACGCACATTCGCACGTACATCCAAGAGCATGACGGCCAGCAGTGACAGAACAGCAAGTCAGTGATCTGGACAGCTCCTAGAAAAACTCCAGAACGCACGAGGAAAGAGCGAGCACTCCAGCCCAGATAAAAAGGACGAGGATGCGCCAAAACCAGGGGCCTGCTACTCACAAAGAAATACGAGATTGAAATCAACGCAGTTATCTAAGACCGCCAACAAAGTCGAAGAAAACTTTTCTAAAGCAAAAACAGGAACCAAAATCAGTGTGAAAGGGCCACCCTGGGATGCCCAGCCCCACCCTGGAGGGCTGCCTGGAGATGCCTGGGGAGGCAGGACTTCCCAGGTGCCCCCAGCATACGGCAAAATTCGGTCATTAAGAATAATCACAGCCAGACAAGATCCACAGAGGAGTCTCAGATATATATGAGCTAAAAAACTTCATACTCTGCCTTAAAAATATCTGGAAAAAGTCATCCAGCACACTGAAACATGGATCAAAGTTAGGACTTCAAGACGGAAACCTCAAGCACAGACGTGAGATGAGCTCATGAGCAAGAGAGAAGGACCCCAGGCAGTGCTGCACCAGGACCAGGAGCAACAAGTAGCAGACCCAGCCCCGCCCCGGCCTCCTCCCCAGACCCAGCCCCGCCCCGGCCTCCTCCCCACCCCCAGCCCCACCCTGGCCTCCTCCCCACCCCCAGCCCCAATGGGAAGAACGTGCTTAGTCCCGCAGCATCTCTGTAGCAAGAGGACACTGAAGCAGTGAGCTACGGAGTCCTCCAAACCAGGAAGAGCTGGGCGGGGAGACACTAGTGGAATCCGAGGAAAGCACGTGGGTATTATTTAATGTGCTAAAACAACACAACCATTTCAAACCAAACTACCCCAGGAGGGGACTCAGCTTAAGACACCCACCTGAGCAGACGACACTGGCATCCTCCTTGTGCCCGCAGTCGTGCAGGCCCCAGCCCCGCGACGGGCACTGCCACAGCGCAGACTCCTGGCCCTCGCAGCCCAGCTCGTCCATCCAGATGCGCCCGGCCCCGGCCCCGAAGTGCGCCGCCCCCGGGGCGCTGAGCGCGTGGCCGCAGCCCAACTGCCGGCAGACCACTTGGGCGTCCCGCAGGTCCCAGCCGTCGTCACACACAGTGCCCCATGCGCCCCTGTGCAGCACCTCCACGCGCCCCGCACAGCGGCCTGGCCCCGAGGCCAGCCGCACCCGATGGCTCCCTGCCGAGAGACCCAGTCAGGGCAGCCGCACCCCGGGCCAGAGGGAGGGAGGCGGCCGCCGGGCCCCTACTCACCGGAGCACACGACACCCGCGTCCCGCGACGTCCCCGCGGCCACCAGCGGGGACACGGACACGTTGCACTGGGCCAGGCGGGTCTCGGTGCCCAGACAGCGCGTGCTGCTCAGCCCCAGTGGGACAGCCCCGCGCCCAGGCGCCGGTGCCTCATAGGTTTGCTCGGCCCCTCCGCACCCTAGCTGCCCGCACACCACGCTGGCGCTGCGCAGATCCCATGCATCATCCAGGACACGGCCCCACACCCCGTCCAGGGACACCTCCACACGGCCATCACAGCGGCTCTGTCCGTTCCTCAGCCGCAGGGCGTGGGGGAGACCTGGGGAGGGACGCGGGGCACTGCAGGGGCCACCAGGGTGTCAGCGGGAAGGCCACTCGGCCTGGAAGGGGAGAGGACCCCACCTCCCAGCAGAGCCCGGTCCACTCCCAGCCTCCATCTGTCCCGCGACCTCGCTGACCCACCTGAGCAGACGGTGGCGGCCGCATTGCCAGGGGCGCAGGCGGGGGCCCCCAGGGTGCTCACAGGGCAGTCCCACAAGTAGGGCTCTGTCCCCACACAGTGAAATGCGTCAGGCCAGATGGCTGAGCCCCCATCCCCAAAATGGCCTCCCGGGGGTATGGCCACTGTGTTGCCACAGTTGAGCTGGTGGCAGAGGACTGTGGCATCTTCTAAGTCCCAGTGGGCGGCACAGAGGGGCGCCCAGGCCCCCTGAACCTGGAGCTCCACTCGGCCCTCGCAGCCGCTGCTGCCGTTCACCAGCCGGAACTCTGTGCGGGGGGTGGGGTGGGGCGGGGGGGCGGGGATCAGTGTCCTTCCACCCACAGGCCAAGCAGGTGGCAATTTCTTTCCTTCACACCCAGTGTGGGGGCACCAGAGCCCTTGTTCCCACCAGCTCCCCACCCAACTCAGCCTCAGCACCCGACTCACATCTCTGCAGAAGAGCCCGGGCTCTGTGGTGCGGCCATAGGGGTCACATCCCTCTGTGACCAGAAGTCTTGCCTCCCTCTCCTCCCTCCCCTCAACCCACAGAAGCAGCATTTCCTTCAACAGGACCATGCACACCCTCCTGGCCTCACCTGAGCACCTGAGCCCCGCATCCTGGCCATGCCCGCACTGGTTCCCGGGCCCCCGAGGGCAGTGGAACAGCAGGGACTCGTGGCCCTCACAGTGGAAGGCCTCCGTCCACACGGGCCCCGAGCCCCGGCCGAAGTGGGCGTCCCCAGGTGTGGACACGGCCACACCACACTGCAGCTCCCGGCACACCACGTGGGCAGTGGCTAGGTCCAGGTCAGCGTCACAGACAGTGCCCCAGGTCAGGCCACGCCTCACCTCCAGGCGCCCAGAGCAGGGGTGCTCGCCACCCACCAGCCGCACTTCTGTGTGTCCTGGAGGAAGAGACAAACTCAGCTGGGACAGGTGCTCTCAGATGACCAGCTCAGCCTGGGCCCACCATCCTTGGTCCCGGGAGGCTCCAGCACAGCCCTGGTCACTTCCGCAAGGTCAGAGGTCAGGGACACCTCCTGCAGGTGCTCACATGTGGCACACAACCTCTGCCTGCCAGGGGCGGTGGCATCCAGGCCCCCCACAGTCTCAGTGGCAAGGTCAAAGCACCCTTCCTGCCGCAGACCACTACACCCTTGGGCACACCAAGAGAGTGGACAGTTTGCCTCATTTCCCCTTCCGTAAACCCCAGAGCACAGCTCTCAGAGGGCCAGCTCACTCTCACAGACCAAAGACAGGGCAGGAGGGGTGACTCACTACCAACTCTGACTCATGTTGGACACGCAACAGTTGCAGCTAGAACAGCACAGGTGCTGCAGACAGCCAGTACCCGCAACCTGCACGGGGGTTCTGAGCAGACACCCCTGCCGGGATGCAGAACCACGGCTCTGCGCCACTCTGTTCCTGCACTCACTTTCCCCAGCCAGCTCTTACTCCCTCTACAGTGGGGACAGCTGTGCAGGTGTCCAGGGGAGAACCAGCTCCTCCCACATCTGCACCTCACGCCTCAGGCAGGACTGAGTTTGTGGGGACGCACCCTTCCTGCAGTCACTCCCCTGCTCCCTGCTGTCCCCCAGGGGGTCCCCCAGGAGCGTGAGGGGTCAGCCTCACCTGAGCAGACCACCTGGGCGTCTTGCTGGAAGTCACAGCCGCTGCGAAGGTTGTTGTTCAGTCTGCAGTTCCGGATGGTTGGCTCGGTGCCCTTGCAGGTCATGTACTTCCTGGCGCTGCCCCCACCCTGGCGGGGGGCCTGGAGCGCGGGGCCGCACTCTAGCTCCTGGCAGAACACCGTGGCCTCCTCCTTGTGCAGACCACAGAGGCGATCCACCGAGTTCATGTTCCTGATCTCAGGGAGTCCCGCACAGGGGCTTCGGCCCTGCACCAGCCGGACCGCCTGGAAAGTACCGTCTGCAAAGGACACGCAACACTGCACTTGGAGCCAGCGGCCTCAGTGCCCAGACATCCCCACCAGGCACCCCATCCTGGGCCCAGACCCACCCTGCACCTCCCTCTGGGGGATAAGCACTGGGCCAGCACAAAGGACCTGCTCAGAGGCCCTGCCTGGTTCAGTGTTCTGTGTTGCTCTCTGGGAAATCCTTCTCGTTGAGTTTTCAACACAGGCACCTGCATTCTCACTCTGCTCCGGGCCCCACAACCCATGCAGGGGGTCAGCTCAGAGATGGGACATAATGAGGGCCTCACAAGCTCTCAGCACATAAAGCGTCCAGATATTGCTGTGGACCATCCAGACAGACCTCCAGGGAAAGCGTTTGCAGAAGCAGCAGTGATCCCGGGGACAAGGCGTCGAGGCCCCCACACATCCCAGCACTGCCCTTCTGCCTGCATAGTCATGTGCTCTCAGTCCCTCCCAGGGACAGCGTGGCCCAGGCCGCAGGCCTTCGTGCGGTTCATCCACAGCTGTGTCCCCAGGACCCAGAGCAGTGCCTGGTCAGTAAGCGCTTGTTGAACGAAAAACAAACAGCTCCTAACACAGGAGGAATGAGGAGAGATGCGAGGCCAGCCGGTCCTACGGGGGCCAGGGGCTCTGGAGGCCCCCACGAGGGAGCCCTGGACCCTCCCTCCTCCTCCCATGGCTTCCTGCCCCATGACTTACTGGAGCACAGAGCGACCACCACCCACTCGTAAGGGCACTGGCTCTGCATCCATGCCCCAAGGCTGCACCCCCAGAGGGAGGACTCGTCGCCCCTGCAGGACACGTTGTGGAGCCAGGGCTGCACCACCTCTCCAGGCAGCGGGACGTACTTGGGGGCGCCCACAGCATGGCCACAGCCCAGTTGCCTGCAGACCACGGATGCTTCCTTCAGTGTCCACTCCTGGTTGCACACATGTCCCCACTCCCCCTTATGTTGGACCAACACGACCCCATCGCATGGGCTGTGTCTGTACGCCAGCCGCAGGTCACTGGGTCCACCTGCAGATGGAACAGGCCAGATGGGGGTCAGCGACAGCAGCAAGGGGGCAGAGAAGACGCCTGCGTTTGACTGGGGCCACCTCCAAGGCTTCAGCACAGAGCCAGGTCCTCCCACCCACCGCAGAGCAGTCCAGAGAGGTGATGGATGGAGCAAGGGTCCTTGCACACCCTGTGCAGCCCACATCCTCATCCCCACAGCCCCCCTCAGCCTGCTAGAGCCCCCACATCATGGGTGACCCCACCCCTAGGCATAGAAGTGCCCTGTCCTCCTCTGCCTGGAGATGGGGGGCTCCTCCCACCATCCCATCCAAGCCTCCAGCCAAAGGTCATTTCCCAGCTTCCACCAGAGGCCCTGCAGCCCACCCCTCCACCCCCCATATACTCACTCACTCCTGCCTGACCTACCTGGCCACCCACCACCCGTCCAGCTCACTCTCCTCGAGGCTGCCTCCTAGGGCTCTGAGTGTCTCAGCCACCCCCTGACCTTTCCATTTCACTGGGACCAGGGACCCATCCCCTAACCACACCCTCTCTAGGCCTCTGCACCCTGGTCTTTCCCGCACAGCCCTGGGGAAGCCCCACCTCATCACAGCCTCTTGACCCTCTGTCCTCACTTCCCCTCCTGGGCTGGTGCTGGGGACATGCATGTGGGTGCGGCCAGGACGTCCTGGCCTGGGCCACCCCAGACCAGCTCCAGGGCCTGTCCTGGATTCATGTTGGGGAAAGATACCCCCACCCAGGGCAGAGGAAGGCACGTTGCTCCCACCTCCCACCCAGGGTCTTCATCTATCACTGCCACCCAATCAGTCCCCACCTATTCTTTTTCAGGCATCAGTGTGCAGGGTCATTTTCTGTCATTTTCACACAAAACAGAACCCTTCGGCCAGAACTGCATCCCACCCCTGTCCCGAGGGGTGCCTGTGTCCAGCTCCTGGTCACCTCCTGGCTGGACCCCAGGATCAGCTTCCAGGGCACTGCACACTGCTACCCTTGCCCACCCTCAGCCCTGACACACACTCACACGTGTACGCACACAATTGCTCACACTTGACGTTCACACTCATACACTCATCATAGTCCCATGTCACCACATGCCGTCCCCCAGGGACTCGCTCTCATCTCCAGCTTCTCCATGTTATTCTGGCAGGACTACCTCCTTACAGCTCCCTGTCCATGACTTAGCCTCTTGGCTTCTGTAACAGCAGCCCCCCACCCCCCACCCTGGTGTGGCATCTCTCTGAGACTATGGCTCTCCTCCATGGCCCAGCACCAAGCTCCATGCTCACCTGGTGGCCCAGTGTGGCCAGCTTTCCCATTCCCCTACCCACCCCCCTACCCTGCCCCAGGGGAAGGAGATGGGGCCGTCCCCCTGCAGAACCCACCAGCACCCCTGTTGATTTGGGTAGCTGGCCATGTCCCCCCACTTTATCTGGGCTCTGACCCAGCCCTGCACTTGACTCCAAGCAGTAGGGCTGGGGGCTCTGGCCTCACCCTGGGACTGAACCTGCTCAGTCAGTGTTGGGACAAGCATCTCCAGGGGCTGCACTTTGGAGCCCACATGCCCTCCTGCTCTAGGACATCCCACCCTCTTTGGCTGAGTAAGACCCAAGCAGACAGCTGGTCACAGCAGGGATCCCCGCAGCTCAGCATCTACAGAGCCTCCAGAAGTTTCCGTGGGTGAGAGAAGAAGGACCTTACCAGTGGGCACTGCCATGACACTGAGGAGAAGTGCGCTGAGTCCCACAGCCCGGAGAGCTGCCCTCATGGTCCCGTGGCCCCAGGGCCCTGGCCAGCACCTGCTGCTCAGCTGGGCAAAGGCAGGGATCACCGTTCAGAGCCAAACACACAGAAGTGGAGCCACCAGTGGCCTCCTGGGACCAGTGGAACAGCGAGGGCCTTTCCAGATCAAGTCAGTGGCTCTGTCTCTCCACCTGTGAGCAGAGCAGGCAGTGGCCTCAGCCTGAGCATTGCCAGGCATGAGCAAGGGGCCCAGGCTGTGGGTTTCCTCTCAGGCTGATAACTGCTGACAGGGTAGCTTCACTCAGACCTCACAGTCAGGCAGGTGGTCTGGTCTGCCCACAGCCACAGCAGCAGCCAAGCCCTGTCCTCCAGCCAGGCAAGTGGCTTTGACTCCCACTGTGGATGGTGACACAGTAACACTGGGCATTGGGAGCCAGCACTGGGGGAACCAAGTGTGAGGTCACCAGAGCCCTTGCTCCCACCAAGCTCCCCACCCAAAGCACAGAAGAACAAGACAGGCCTGGACAGCTTTGCAAGGGCTCTGAGATCTAAATTATCATTGGAACAAAAGCCACAAAAGACCAGAACCTACACCCTGAACCTAAACAGGGTGAGCACCTGCTGAAATAGAAGATTTAAAAAGAATCAAGAGTGTCTTGACATCACAACCAGTATGTCCAGGACACAACCGAAAATCACTCACCATGTGAAGAACCAGGGAAACCACTCTTTGATGGTAAAAGACAGTTAGCCAATACCAATACCAAGAATTGGATGTCAAAATTGTCTGAAAAGGATTTTAAAACAGTCTTCATAAAAATGCTTCCACAATAAATTGCAAATTCTTTTTAAACAAATGGAAAAAAAATCTCAGCAAAGAAATAAAAGAATACAAAAATGAACCAATGGTGAAGATGTGGAGAAATTGGAACACTCGTACTTTCCTGGGAAGATTGGAAAATAGTGCAACCACTTCGGAAAACAGCCTGGCAGGTCTTCAAAATGTTAAACATAGAGGTACCCTATGGCCCAGCAATTCTGTACATCAGAGAGAAACAAAAAATTATGTCCAAGATAAGCAACAAAGATATACTACACAGCACAGGGAATTATAGCCTTATCTTATAATAATTTCTGAGGAGTATAATCTGCAAAAATACTGAATCACTATGCTGTACACCTGAAACTAATACACTGTAAATCAACTATATTTCAATTTGTAAAAATTACGTCCACATTAAAACCTGTACATAAATGTTCATAGTAGCATTATTCATAATAGAAAAAGTAGAAACAACCTAAATGTATGTAAATAGATGAATGGATAAACAAAATGCGATACATTCATACCATGAAATATCATTCAGCCATTAAAAGTCATAAAGTACTGACAAATACTTCAGTGGGATTAACCTGGAAAACAATATGCTGAGTGAAAGAAGTCAGACACAGAAGACCACATATATGACTCCAATTATGTGAAATGTTCAGAATAAGCAAATCCATAGAATAGAAAGTGGATTGGTGGTTGCCAGGGACTAGAAAGAGGAAATGGGAAATGACTGCTGGTGGGGACACACAGACTGAAAAGTGAGAGGAAAGAAACAGATATTTCATGAAAATGGAAATGACAAGAAACAGGGGTGGCAGTACTCACATTAGACAAAGTAGACTTTAAACCAAAGGCTACCCAAAAGACAAAGAAGGGCAATATATAAAGATCAAAGGATCAGTACAAGAGAGGCCATCACACTAGTTAACATACATGCACCCAATGCAGGAGCACCTAAATACATAAAGCAAATAGCAACAGACATAAAGGGAGAAACTGACAATGATACAATAATAGTAGAGGACTTTAACACTCCACTTACAACAATACAGATCATAAAGACAGAAAATCAATAAGACAGCAATGGTCTTAAATGACAAACTAGACCAGTTGGATTTAATAGATATCTATAAGACATTACATCCAAAAATAGTGGAATACACATTCAAGTGCACATGGAACATTCTCAAGATAGATCACATGCTAGGTCACAAAATAATCTCAACAAATTTAAGAGGATAGAAGTTTTATCAAGCATTTTTCTGACCACAACAGTATAAAACTAGAAGTCAACTACAGAAAGAACATGAAAAAAAAAAACCATGGAGACTAAACAACATGCTATTAAAAAACCAATGGGTCAATGAAGAAATCAAAGAAGAAATCAGAAAATACCTTTAGACAAGTGAAAATGGAAACACAACATTCCAAAATATATGGGATGCAGCAAAGCAGTTCCAAGAGAGGAGGTTATAGCAATACAGGCCTTCCTCAAGACACGAAAATACTCTCAGATAAGTAACCTAACTTACAGCCTAAAAGAGTTAGCAAAAGAAGAAAAGATAAACCCCAAAGTTAGCAAAAGAAGGAAAATAATAAAGATGAGAGAAGAAATAAATAAAATAGATACCAAAAAATAGAAAAGATCAATGAAAACAAGAACTGGTTGTTTGAAAAGATTTTTTTTAAATAGATAAACCTTTAGCCAGGCTCACCAAGAAGAAAAGAGAGAGGACTCAAGTAAACAAATAAGAAATTAAAGAGGAGAAATAACAACCAATACCACAGAGATACAAAAAATCATAAGAGAATACTACAGTTATATGGCAACAAATCGGACAACCTAGAAGAAACAGACAGATTTCTAGACACATACAACCTGCCAAGACTGAATCAAGAAGAAACAATTTGAACAGACTGGTCACCAATAGTGAAATTAAATTTGTGATTTAAAATCTATGAAAAAATAAAAGTCCAAGACCAGATGGCTTCAAAGGGGAATTCTAGCAAACATATAAAAAAATAACTAATACCTATACTTCTCAAACTATTCTAAAAAACTTAAGAGACTGGGACATTCCCAAATTCATTCTACAAGGCCACCATTACCCTGATACCAAAACTAGACAAAGATACTACAAAAAAAATTAAGTTACAGGCCAATATCTCTGATGAATACAGGTGCAAAAAGTCCTCAATAAAATATTAGCAAACTGAATCTAATAATATATTTTTAAAAAGATTATACACCACAGTAAAGTTGGGTTTATCCCAGGGTTACAAGGATGGTTCAGCATTTGCAAATCAATGTGATACACCACACAACAAAAGGGAGGACAAAAATCACATGATCATCTCAATAGACACAGAAAAAGCATTTGACAAAATTCAATGTTCATTCATGATAAAAAAAAAAAAAAACTCTCATCAAAGTGGGTAGAAGGAACATGCCTTAACATAATAAAGGCCATTTATAATAAACCCACAGCCAACATCATACTCAAAAATTAAAAGCTGAAAACCTTTCCTCTAAATTCAGAAAAGAGACAAGCATGCCCACGATTGCCACTTCTATTTAACATAGTATTGGAAGTCCTAGCCACAGCAGTCAGACAAGAAAAAGAAATAAAAGGAATCTAATTTGGAGGGAAGGGATAGAACTGTCACTATTTGCAGATAGCATGATACATTCTATAGAAAACACTAAATACTCCACCCAAAAACTATTAGAAGTAATAAATGAATTCAGCAAAGTTGCCAGATATGAGATTAACATACAGAAAACTGCTGCATTTCTACACACTAATAATTAAATTATCAGAAAAAGAAAGTTTACAAATCCCATTTAAAATCTCATCAAAAAGAACAAAATACTCAGTAATAAACTTAACCAAAGAGGTGAAAGACCTATACTCTGAAAACTATAAAACATTGATAAATGAAATTGAAGATGGTATAAAGAAATAAAAAGATACCCCATGCTCTTGTATTGGAAGAATTCCTATTGTTAAAATGGCCATACTACCCAAAGAAATCTACAGATTTAATGCAATTCTGATCAAAATACCCAAGATGTTTTTCATAGAACTAAAACAAATAATTCTTAAATTTGTATGTAATCACAAAAGATCCTGAATTGCCAAAGCAATTTGAGAAAAAGAACAAAGCTGGAGGTATCACCCTCTGAGACCAAAGACTATACTACAAAGGTAAAGTAATCAAGACAGCATGGCACCTGTGCAAAAACAGACACATAGGTCAACAAAACAGAGTAGAAAGCTCAGAAATAAACCTATGCACCTCTGGTCAATTATCTACAACAAAGGAGGCAAGAATACACAGTGGAGAAAAGAGTATCTTCAGCACACGGTGCTGGGAAACTTGGTCAGCTACACGTAAAACAGTAAGATTAGGTTACTTCCTCATACCAGTTACAAAAAGTAAACTCAAAATGGATTAAAGATCTAAATGTGAGACCTGAAATCGTAAAACTCCTAGAAGAGAAAAAGGGCAGAGCATTCTTTGACATAAATCATAGCAATATTTTGGGGGGTCTCTCTCCTAAAGCTAGAGAAATAAAAGCAAAAATAAACAAATGGGACCTAAAGCTAAAAGCTTTTGCACAGCAAAATGAAAAGACAACCTATGGAATGACAGAAAATATTTGCAAATGATGTGACCAACAAGGGGTTAATTATATATGTGTGTGTGTGTGTGTGTGTGTGTGTGTAGACACAAACACAGCTCGTACAACTCAATATTAAAAAAAAAAGTAAGCAACCCACTTCAAAAATGGGCACAGGATCTGAATAGACATTTTTCCAAAGAAGACATACAGATGACTAACAGGCACGTGAAAAAGATGCTCAGCATCACTAATTATTAGATAAATGCAAATCAAAACAATGAGGTATCATCCCCCACTTGTCAGAACGGCTATGATCACAAAGTCTACAAGTAGCAATGTTGGAGAAGATGTGCGGAAAAGAGAATCCTTGTACACTGCTGGTAGGAATGTAAATTGGTGCAGCCCCTGTGGAAAGCAGTATGGAGTTTCCTCAAAAAAGTAAAAGTAAGACTACCGTACAATCCAGCAATTCCACTCCTGGGTATATATATAGAAAAAATAAAATACTAATTGAAAAAGATACATACACCCCAATATTCATAGCAGCACTATTTATAATAGCCAAGATATGTAAGCAGCCCTGTGCCCATCAACAGACTAATGGATAAAAGAGATACAGTATATATTACTCAGCCATATAAAAGAACAAAATTCTTCCATTTGCAGCAACATGGATAGACCTAGAGAATATTACGTTCAGTGAAATAAGTTAGACAGAGAAAGACAAATACTGTATGATTTCACTTATATGTGGAATATAAAAAGTAACACAAGTGAATGTATATACAAAACATAAACAGACTCACAGATACAGAAAACAAACCAGTGGTTGCCAAAAGGCAGAGGGAAGGGGGAGGGGCAAATTAGGGGTGTGAGATACGAACTACTACGTATAAAAAAGATAAGCAACAAGGATAGCTTGTAGAGCACAGGGAATTGTAGCCATTATCTTGTAATAACTTTTAATTTGATATAATCCATAAAAGTACTGAATCATTATTCTGTACATCTGAAACTAACACAATATTGTAAATCAACTATACTTCAATAAAAAAGGAAAAAAAGAAAATTATACAAAACTCAGAAACATTATAAATACATCAAAAGTGTAGCTCTAAAAATGTTCACATAACTCACAAGGAGACAACAAAGAAAAAGAAATAGAAGCATGAGAAACAGTGGGGACAAACAGGAAACAAAAATAAGATGGCAGACTTAAGCCCTAACTTATCAATAATACTTTAAATGCAAATGGTATAAATTCACAAATTAAAAGACAGATATTGACAGACAAAACAAAACAAACTAAAAAACCAAACCAAAAAAAAAGTGACTTCAATATGTGCTGTTTACAAGAAACTCTCTTCAAAAGACAAACAAAAGTAAAAGGACAGAAAAAGATACCCCACCTAAACATTAATCAGAAAAGCAGAAGTGGCTAAAATAATGTCAGAGGAACATTTTAGACAAAAGAAAATTACTAGGGAGAAAGGGGGACATTATGCAATGATAAAAAGACCAACCTGCCAAAAAGGTAGAGCAGTCCTACATGTGTATGCACCAAACCACAGAGCTTCAAAGTATGTGAAACAAAAACGGGGAGAGCCAAAACGAGGAATGGACAAATCCACACTTCTTACTGGAGACTTCAACACCCCATTCACAGCAACTGGTAAAATTACTAGACAGAAAATCAGCAGTGGTCTAGAAGAACTGAAAAATACCATCAACCAACAGGATCTAGTTGACATTTATAGAACTCTCATACAACGAGAGTAGAATACACATTTGTTTCATGCACACGTGGACTGTTCACCAAAATTGATAATAACATAGGTCATAAAACAAACCTTAACAAATTTTAAAAGACTGAAGTTACACAAAGTATGTTTTCTGACCATAATGGAACCAAACAAGAAATCAATAATAGAAAGACAACAGAAAAATCTGCACTTTTCCAAACACACTTCTAAGAAATACATGGGTCAGAGATAAAATCTCAAAGGAAATTTTAAAAACATAAAGAGCTGAATGAAAATGAAAATACAGCATATCAAAATGTGTAGGATGCAGCTAATAAGAAGTAATGCTAAGGGAAATTCATTCTGCTAAATGCTTATGTAACAGGAAACATCTCTAATCAAAAATCTAAATTCCCATCTAAAAAATCTAGAAAAAGAAAAGTTAAATAAAGCTAAAGTATGCATAAGGAAGAAAATCAGAAACATAAACACATGAATCAATGAAACAGGAAACAATAGAGAAAATAAATGAAACCAAAAAAAATGGGTTATTTGAAAAAATAGATAAAATGCATAAACCTCTAGCACAATTGACAGAGATTTTAAAGAAGACACAAGTCAACATCTGGAATAAAAAAGGCGACATCACAACAGACCCTACAGCCATTAGAAGGGCACTGGGGAGACCCAGTGAGCAATTTTAAACTCATGAATTTGACAACTTACACGAGATAATTCTGTGGAAATCAGGAACTACTAAAACTCAGCCAGGATGAAACAGATAGCCTGAATAGTCCTGCAACTATTAAGGAGGTTAAATTTCTGTAATCAGCATTCTCCTACAGCCAGGGCTCTCGCTGCTTGAGTGGGCATTTGCAGGTCAGCAAGAGAGGAGGCTAGCGTGACTCACGTAGCGGTGGATTGGGGTTGGCGGTATCAGTAAGAGCTCATGTTTAGATAATACCGGTACCAATGGTTACACAGAGAAATACTTACAGGTATGTGTATATATCCATAAACACACATGCAAGTATGTGTACAAAACATATTTTCCTTTGCTCTGCCAGCTGAGAGGGCCTAGAAGCAGACACTCCATTGGCAATGAGCACACCTAGTGTCCACATCTAGGCTTCTAACATCGCTGTGCAGCGCAAGGAACCAGGGCACCGTCCACTCCACGTCCTCCCCAACATCCAGTCTTGTCGATCCTTCAATTCCACCCGTTCTTGTGTGTGTGCAGTGTGATCTCACTGCGGTCTTAACGTGCAGCTCCCTGATGACTGACGAGGTTGAGCACCTTTTCGTGTGCTTGTTGTCCGGTCGTAGAACCCTGAGAATCATCTGTTGGAGTCACTTGTCTTTTTGTTATTGTTGTGATTTTCTCTCTTTATTATTGATTTGTAGGAATTCCTCACATTTTCTGGGTACGGGTTCTTGGTCATTTCCTCCCAATCTCTGGCTTGTCTTTTCATTTTGGTGTCTTTTGATGACAGAGGTTTTCATTTTTATGGAGTTCAGTTTATCCATTTTCTCCTTTTTTGCTCTCTTTAAGAAAACTGCCTTCCCGAGGTTGTAAAAATACTTTTCTATGTTTTATCCTAGATATTTTACAGTTTCAGCCTCTACATTTAGCTCTAGGGCCATCTCTAATTCATTTTTGTGTGTGGGGTGGAGGACATGCCAGGGCTTCTGTTTTTTCCAAGTGGATATGACGCTGTCCCTTCCAGGTTGCAGTGCCTTTCACTCTGACTGGGATCAACTGAGTGCATGTGTGTGGGTTTACTTCTGGGCCCTCCATCTGCTCCATTCATCTCTTGCCTCTCCTTACACCAGTCCCACGCTGCCATTGCTTACTGCAGCTGCCGAATGAGTGCTGAAATCCAGCACTCTAAGTCCTGGTATTTTGTTCCTCTCCAAGATTTTTCTGTGGCCATTCAAGGTCTTTTGCATGTTTGTACAAATATTGGATTAGGCATAAATAAGCCTGGAATTTTGTCAGATGGATTTCTGCATCTACTGGGATGATCACATAATTCTTCTCTTTTAATTCCAATGATTGTCGGAAAATTTATTATTATCAGTAAATTGCTTTGATGACTCATATATTAAATTGACCTTCCATTCCTGGGTCAAACTGAACCTAGTTATGCTATATTATCCTTTTCATATGTTGCAAAAATCTAATTGCAAGTATCATGTTCGTAAAGTATATTTTTCTGTATTTTCCTGATAGATTTTGATATCAGGGCTATGCTGGCCTCGTTAAAATTTTGAAGAAGTATTTCCTTTTCTTTTATTCCTCCTCTCCAATTTGCGGGTGATTGGCATAATTTTTCCTTAAATGTTTGACAAAATTCACCAGTGAGGTCATCTGGATCTGGAATTTTCTTTGTAAAAAAGTTTGTTGTGTATTCATCATCACTCAGTTTGAAATATTTTCTAATTTCTTTTGTAATTTCTTTTTTGACCCATGTTACTGAAAAGTATGTTGCTTAATTTCCAAGTCTGGGGAGTTTCTAGATATATTTCTGTATTGATACCTAGTGTAATTCTGTGTGGCTTGAGAATACACTCTTATGATGTCAGTCCTTTCCAGTTTATTGGCATTTATCATATGGCCTGCATACAGTCTACGCTGGTGACTATACCATGTGCCTTTGGAAAGAATATGTATTGTGAAAGTGTAATGTTTATATATTTTTATTAGGTCATTTGGTTGATAGTGTTGTTCACATTTTCTATGAATAACTGAACCTTCTTTGACTTATTCTGGCAATGGCTGGGCATGGAATGTTCACTGCTCCAACTATGATGCGGTTTTGTCTGTTTCTGCTCTTAGTTGTGTCGATTTTTGCTTCCCATATTTTGAAACTATTAATAATTGCATTCACCTGTAAGATCACCTTGTCTTTCTGGAGGACTGTTCCTGTTATCACTATGAGACTGTCCTCGACCTCAGCAGCACGCTCGTCTTGAAGTCTGTTTTGTCTTTCACTTATGTGGCCTCATCAGCTTTCATATCCTTACTATTTATGTGGAATATGTTTTTTAATCTTTGACTTTTTATTCTGTTTGTGTCATTTAAGTATTTAAAGTACATCTCTTGTAAATAGCATGTAACTTGACCTTGTTTTTTATCCATCCTGCCATTGAACTAGATTGTTCAGTCCATTTACATCAGTGCAATTATACGTAGCGTGTGCATCTGTCACTCCATTGTTTTCTTTTTTGTCCATCTACTCTTTGTTCCTCTTTCCCCAACTTCTTTGGGGTTTTTTTTCAGTATTCCATTTTATTCCTATTGGCTTTTTCACTATATTCCTTACACAATAGACATTCCAAACCTACAACAGTACATCCTGCATTAATATTGTAGCATTTCACACGATCCTATTTCATGTCCTGTCTTGATATTAATTCTGTTAATGATTTTAAGAGGAGATACTACGCTTTTCAGCACTGACATTTTCATTTGTTTTTCCTCTGGATTATCCATATGTTACTGGAATTCTCCTCTCCTCACTCATTATATTCATCTTCTCTTCTGATGTAAAACACACACACACAGATATCATCCCATCCAGTGAATTTTCATCCCATACATCTAGTTGTCATCTCCAGAAGTTTGATTTGGATCTTCCATGTCTCTATTTAACTTTTTGAACTAATAAATGAGTTTAGCAATGTTGCATGACATGAGATCAACATACAAAAATTAACTGTACTTCTATATACCAGCAACAAATAGTTACAAATTAAAACTTGCAAACACCATGTACCATATCACCAAAAATATGAACTACTTAGGAATATACCCAAACAAAAGCTATGAAAGATCTATACACTGAAAACTACAGATGACTGCTGAGGCAAATTAAGGACCTAAATCAACCAAGAGCTGTTCTGTGTTCACGGATTGGAAGATCAGGATTGTTAATTCTCACCAAACTGATCTCTAGATCCAATGTCACTGCGACGAATACCCCCAGGAAACTTGTTTGTAGAAAGTGACAAACTTACCCTAAAATTCATGTGGAAATTCAAAGGACCTCGAAGAGCCAAAACAACTCTGAAAAAGAGTAACAGATTTGGAGGACTGACGCCCCTTGATTCCAGGATTTACTGAAAAGCTACAGCAATCAAAAAAATGTGATATTGGTGTCAAAACGGACAAACAGATGAAGGGAACTGAACAGGGAGACCAGAAGCAGATCCACAAACGTACAGCTGATTTTCATCAAAGGTGCAAAGGCAATTCAGTAGGAAAAAATGAACTTTGATCCATACTTTATACCATACACAAAAAATAACTCAAAATACATCATAGACACAAGTGTAAAATCTAAAATTATGGAACTTCCAGAAGAAAATCTTTGTGACCTTGTGTTAGGTGCGACACAAAAAGTACAAAATACAAAACAGCCAGTAGACAAATGGACTTCAGCAAAATTAAAACCTTTTCCTTGAAGGAGACCACCAAGAGGACAAAACGACTGAGGACAGAGAGGGAGGAACCAGCTGAAAACCACGTCGCCGATACAGGACTTGTATTCAGCAGACACAATGAACTCTCCTGGTCAAGAGTAAGGAAACAATCCAATGATAGAACAGGCAAAACATTTCAACTTCACCAAAGAAGAAACGTGGGTGGCAGGTAACGCCCCGGGGAATGGCTAATGAGCACAGTGCAGCAGGATACACGCTGTCAGGACGACCCAAATCGAAAGACGGGCCAAGTGTCGGAGAGGATGTGGAGCAGCGGAGCTCAGGGTCCCACAGCCACCCAGGGAAGCGTGGCTTTTACGGTGAGTCACACACACCCCACCACCCACTCCCAACACCTCACTCGTAAGTAATTACCTGGGAGGAACCAAAACCTATGTGTAAAGAAGACGTGTACATGAATGTTCATGGCAGCATTATTCACCATAGTCCAAACCTCAAACAACCAGGATGGCCGTCCGCAGACAATCGGATAAACCAGTCACAGCAAATCCACAGAACGGAGTAAAAGGGGGGCCCATGCGGCCACGCGGATGGGCTCAAAATAACGCTGAGTGAAGGAAGCCAGGCTGAAGGGTACACGCTGTGTGAGCCCACTTGTATAAAACAACCGACAGTGAGGAAGGCCGTCCGGGTTCTCTGGAGGGAGGTGTGGGGAGGGGCAGGAGGAGGGCAGGAGGGGCTTTGGGGTGAAACGCAGCTTCTCTTGGTTGTGGTGATGGTGTCATGGCTGTGTACCTGTGTCAAAGCTGACCAAACCGTATACTTTAAATATGTGCCACTTAGAGTGTGTCGATTACACCTCCATAACGCTGTTTTTAAGGAAAAAAGAACCTCCCACAGAGAAAACCCCGGGCCTGGAACCAACAGAACCGTCAAGGTGCTCAAAGCATACCAACGATGCCCAAGCTGGCTTCTCTCCAGAAGGGCAAAGTTGGCTCAACATTAGAAAACCACTGTAAGTCTCCACACTGAAATACTGAGGGGGAAGCTCACACTGTCGTCTTCAGAGATGCAGAAAATGTTTGTACAGAATGTAATATCCACTTATGATAATAAATAAATAACGTGAGTCTTTGCAAACCAGAAGTCAGAGGGAACTTCCTTAATCTGATAACGAGTGTCACCGGGACACAGCTCACAGTCAGTGTCCTACTTTCTGAAATCAGAAGCAGCCCGGAGGCCGCTCTCACCACTTCCACCCGGCTCTGCCCTGGAGGTCGTAACCAGCGCCGTTTTAAGTTTCGAGAAGGAAAGTCATAAGGGTTGGAAATGAGACTGAAACTCATGAACTGTAGGAAAACAGGGGACTTGTTTACTGTGTCCAGTTATCCTGCTGAACTTTCTTGTGAGCTCTGCTAACCTGTCTGTAGATTCCTCTGGATTTTTCACATCCCCTGTTTTCCTACACGTAAGAATAAACAGAAAATGAGTTCTTTTAAATAGCTACGCTTTATAAAAGCAATAAAAATGTTAAGTATCTCGGAATACTCTAATGAAAGATACGGAAGACTTTATGCAGAAAACTGAGCCGCACTGAAGGAAAGTCTCAGTGTAGAAACGCACCCAGTTCATGAGCTAGAAGACTCAGTCTTGCAAAGACGTAAAACTGTCCCAAATTGTCTCAAGGAAAGGAGACTGGACTTGACAAAATGCTTCTAAAATTTACATGGAAATCCAGGTGGGTGGCGTCCAAGCCGACTAGAAGCAGGCCTGAGCGGCTCCATCTGTGGGCAGCACGTGGTCGCTGGGGGTCCCCAGTGCAGTGCTGGCTGGGCCGCGTCGGGTGGAAGCAGAGAGCAGGTCTGGGAGTGGATTCCCTCCTTCCCGCAGACACCGCCAGGCGCCTCCTGGGGCCAGTCAAGGCCGAGTAGGCCCAGCCAGCACTAGGGGTGGGTAGGCGGGGATGCTGGCTACCAAGGGGCAGAAGGCAGGAAAGGCTGGGGACTGGGGACTTCCTCTGCCTCCATGCTGATGTTGGGAGGCAGATGAGAAGAACAGTGAGGACTCAGGAGTGAAGCCGAGGGAGGGTCCTTGGGGAGCGGGGTGGGGTGGAGAGCTGGCAGGAGGCCCCCAGGAAGTACTGGAGAGAGATGACCTCTCTGCGGGGAAGCAGGAAGTGGGGCCCCCGCCCTGTGGCTTGTCTTCCGAGAAGGGGTGGGGGTGTAGGCTTTAGGCAGCCCTCTGGGAAGGCAGCTCCTGCAGCAGAGACAGATTCCGGGGCTCTGTGGGGCGGGGGGTGCCTCTCTGGAAGGGAGGCGCTCCCTGAGGTGGGACCAGGGGTGCTGCAGGCGTGACCTAAGAAACAGGCAGGACCTTACTCTTGGACAAGAGGTGAAGTCCTGGGGGATAGGAAGCCCAGGGTGGCAGTGGGGTGGGGGCTGGGATGGCGTTGTGGGCAGGGCTCTGAGAATCAGGAGGTTGTAGCCGGGAGGGCTGTCTGTGGATGCCTGGGTCCCTAAGAAGAAAACCTCCAGCCACGCAGCAAAGTCTTCAGCAAACGAGTGGGAAGTCCCAGCAGCTCTGCGGCCCAAGAGCCTCTGCACCAAGCACAGCCTCGGGGAGGGACATCTGGCCCCGCCACTCATGGTGGGGTGTGGTGCCAGGCCCCAGGGGCGCAGCGGTGGGGAGGCCTGCCCCAAGATGAGCAAGTCCTGACAGCCCATGGGGAGGCCGGGGAGGCCGCAGTAGGGCGGGAGCCACATCCCCTAGAAGGTCCTAGCTGCTTCTCTGCAAAGCTGCCTGGTGCGCACAGGCAGAGCCAGGGAAACCAAGGCCACAGGGCTGCCGACAGAGGCCCAAGGGCGGCAGCCCTGCACCGAAGGCCGCAGCTCCTCCCCTGCATCCAGGCCCAGCAGGAAGAGCAGGTGTCGGACTGCGTGACACACCACCCACACCGTCAACGTGTCTCGGTGTCCTCCCGTGATCGTCAGGGCTGGACACGCTCTTGGTCACTTACAATTTCATCCTGAATAGACTAACTCTAGCATCCTCAGAATGCTCTGGACTAGGCTAGGTAAAGACACCGCCTGCTCACGGAAAACCAGCCTCATCAGCCTCACCTGCCCACTCAGGCTTCTTTCTCATTCCACACCCTCTCCTCAGCCTCACGATGAAATGCCGTCGGCACCCAGATGTACCCCAAAGGCTCAGCTCCACTTGCAGCCCAGCCCACACGTCCGCATCTCCACCTAACTGTCCCTTCACCTCTAAACTAGCACGTCGACAAGTTACTTCTGACTTCTCCCCAGCCCGCAAATCCCACTGATCTCAGAGCCTGAGACCCCTGGCTCTTCCACCCCCACGTCCAATCCATCAGCCAATCCCACTGGCCCCGAAATCCATCCTGTGACCCTGGCCCCAGGCCATCACCATTAGACTACAGCCTACAACTTGCAACCACAGCCCCCAGCCCAACCCTCCGCAATTCGGTCCTTTGAAGCAAAGTCGCATCCAGCCCAGCTCTGGTCAGAACCCTGCACTTCTCCCCCGAGAGAGCCAAGTGCCATGGGCTGTGGGTGCTGACTGCAGATGGGTGCCCACCTCTGAGCTAAGCCACGGCTCTTCCCCAGCCCCCTCCCCAGTGTGGAGCCCACCCCTCCCTCAGCCCCAGCTCTCAGAGCCTTGCCTCCCCAGCACCCTGAGGCCTCATCCACTCCCAGCCTTTGCAGTTGCTGTTCCCTCTACCTGGCACTCCCTTACCTGCTGTCTCCAGGGCCCCAGGGGCCTTCAGGAGCCTTTCAGGCCGCCCAAAGCCCCTGCCCCACATCCCTGTCTTCCTGCTGGCCCCGGGCACAGGCCACCATCCCATGTGCCCTGTGGTGGCCTGTTCATTGGTCTGTTGTCTGTTTCCTGCGATGCCTGAGCTCCATGCGCAGGAACCTGTCTGCTGCTGCTGTGGTTCAGGAGACCGGTAAGGACCCAGCAAACATTGCTGAATGATGCCTGAGAAAAGAGTTCTATAAAATGACTTTGGGGCAGAGGGACAGAGCCCAACTAACCCCACCCTGGGCCCCCACCAGGACCAGGACCCCAGGCTGGGCCGGCAGCAAGGCCCTCACTCACTGCTAACCGTGGGACAGCTGTCCCCTGCAGCCTGTGGGGCCCCCTCTCTGACTCAGCACAGAGACTGATGGAGAGATGTGGGCTGACACTGGACCCCATGTGCAGGGAGGGGCCAAGGTCCCCTTGTGGGGTCGGTCCTGGGCACCTTCCTATCACCTCCTGGGCAGTGTCCTAGTGCCTGTACCCCCTTCAATGCCCCACTAAGGGGTCTTTCTGTCCACCTCGTGCGACCCTCACGGTGACCACTGGAGATCAGGGAAGTAAGTGACCAGGAGGCCGGCCTGGAGCCTCAGCACCAACCATCTGAGCGGGAAGTGTGGAGCCCCCCTGGATGGCAGGGTCTAGGGCATGGCCTAGGCCCACTCCTGCACCTCCAGCTCTGGCCAGGGGTGTGCAGTGGTTTCTACCTGAGCCCCTCCTCTTCATGGAGCCACTGCTGAGTGGCGAGGGTGTCACCTGTTCCCACCTCCTACCTCTGGATCGCACCTGCTCTGGCCCCACAAGGACAGCAGAGGAGGGCAGCTTTCCCTTTGGGCTCTGATTCTGGCCACTTTGACTGACAAAGCTGATCACAGGAGAGTTGGGCCTCCCGGGAGGAGCTGTGGCCATGTGGGTGTCTTGTGCACTGGCCCCTGGGACAGCGGGAAGGGGCCTCGCCCTCTCCGCCAGCTCCAGGTCCTCCTCCTTCTCCTCCACCTGCCTCTCTTCTGTGGGTTCTTTTCATGCAAGAAGGGAGAGAGTGAGGACGGAGGTCAGCTTCCCATTTAAGACGAGGTTATCCTCTAGAAATGCACTCGTGGCCTGGGGAGGGGGGTGGTGTGGGCTCCCAGGCTGCCTGGCCCTCGACCCCTCTCCCCATGCAGAGAGGACTGGAGTCCCTCATGCTTCTTTCCAAACAACCTGACTCCTGCTCCTGTGAAACACGGACACTGGGGGAGGACCGCTTCGGTCCTGGCTATCAATCGCTGTCTCCAACTAGGGGGTCTTCTATTGTGAAGGGGACCTTCGTAGTCAGGCTCATCTCATTTTGCATACTCAAGGCTCCATCCTGGTGGGAAGGCACCTGGATGGTCGCAGGGAACCCGACAGCCCTGGGAAGGAGAGACCTGCGGGCCCAGCACCCAGAGCTGGGTTCAGCTGAGGGCAAGACACGACCTGTGGAAGCCCCCGGTCAGCCTCCATCCACCCTGGCCCGGCCCTTGCGTGCCTGCGTGACCATGGCTGCTGCGTCTCTCATCTGAGCCCTCCGAGGGCTCAGGACCAGGTGAGGAGCTGTTTCTGCCCCAGAGAACTGTCAGGTCCCCAGCGACAGGAGGGCAGAGCTTGGACAGGGCTGGGACTTGAACCCAGCTCCGCCACCGGAGACCTTGTCAGTCTCTGCCCAGGTGGAGCTGGGGGTGCGTGTGTCTGTCCTGGGAGCGTGTCTGTGTGTGCATGCTCTCTGGGCTGGGCGGGGTGCCTGTCAGGGGCTGTCAGCAGACAGGTCTGTGTGAAGGGCTGCGTGTCTGTGGTTTGGGGATTACGCTGGTGTCAGAGCTGTGTTTGTCCACGTGTTTATGTGGACAAGTGAGTTCGTGGCTCATGAGGCTTGAGTGGGGGGCTTGGTGGGGGGCTTGGCGTCTTCCTGTCACCTGGGCAGGTGGTATGTGTGCAGGGATGTCTGTGTGTCTGTCTGAGGCACGGGTGCTGACGTCGGTGTGTGTCTTCACCTGCCTGGGGTGCGGTGTCTGCGTGAACGCCTGCTCGGGGGCCTGTGGGCCTGGGGTGGAGGGGACGCCGGGCGTCTGTGGGTGGATCTGAGCTTGGGGGATGGTGGGTCAGGTTTGGGGAGTGTATGTGTTGACAGTGCGTCATGGTGCAGGACTGGGACCTCACAGTTTGTCACCCCGAGTCTGTGTGACAAGAACTCAGAGTCCTGTGCAGCGCCACCTCCCACCCCATCAGATAAGTGGCGCTTCTGCTCCAACTTTCAGACAGAGAAACAGGGGCTGGGTGAGCACAGACATCTTTTCCAAGTCCCACAGCTGGCCAGTGGCAGATCTGAGCAAACTCCAGTTGTCAAGGTCACCAGGAGCCACAGTGGGGAGTGGAGAGAGAGGGGCCCGGGGGGAGAACTTCTGCCCAGACCCTCACCATGCTGGGAGCCGACACTGCACCGCAGAGGTCTGACCAGGCTCCCTCCAGCTACATGAGGTCACTGCCACCCCCACCGGCCACCGGGCACCCCAGGGTGCTGTAGCAGATGTGGGTTTCCAGAGTGCACCCCCACCCTTCATGACCCCTACGGGACAGCCGAGAGACTGGATGCGCAGAGAGAGCAGGTATCTGTCCAAGGCACAGGTGGAGGGTGGGGTTTGAACCCACACCCCGGAGCTCTGGCCTCTGCTGCCGCCTGAAGTCTTTGTGGGGCAGAAGCTGGGAGTTCCTCCTGCCTGGAGCAGCACTGAGAACAGGGGCAAAGGCAAGAGTCTAGGCTTTCTGTTCTCCACATCCATTCTCCAATATATGACCCACCTTGTTTTAGCCACCGACTGGGTGTTACTTCAATGTCAAGTGTGTGGACTCACACAGGGCCACGTTCTGAGGCACTTAAAGTGCAGATAAAAAGCTAAAACTCCAGCCACACTACAACTGAGTGCACTGATTTTTAAATGGGTTTTGGAGAACCGGAAACGGAGGCCTGGCTCACAGGGACATCTGGAGGGCCCATTTCTGGGATGGACAGACAGGTTTATGTGGGGCAGGGGTGCAGGGGGCCAGCAGGAGGGAAGAGACCGAGGAGCCGCAGGGAGGTGGGGAGAAGGGAGCTGACTTCTGACCTTAGGATCCGGTCCTTTCAAGTCTGTGAAAACAATTTCTTGTAGCAGAGAGGAAGCTGCCACCAGCCCTGCCCCCTCGAGCCCCTTACTGTCACTGCAGGGGGGGAGCTGGGGGAGGGGTGCTGAGATCTGCATAGGGAGATGCCCCCAGAGCTCCCTGCAGAGCTATGGCTGCAAGACCAGGCTTAGCTAGGACTGTGCAGGAGCTGGCATGGGGTCAGGCAGCTGAAGGCTGAACCCTGAGGCCATGGAGGGGACTCAGCTTCTGGGGCACAGGTGAGGACACAGTCCAGGGCCGTGAGGGGATCCAGAGTGGGGAGTTGTGGGTTCCTGGGTCCCGCTGATTCCTCAGGAGCCTGAATTCTCCTTGGGAACAGGCGCCATCCTTTGGGGGTGCTGCTGAGTGCCAGCAGTGCTGTGTGGCCGGGTTTACCCCAGGCACCCTGGGTAAACTCTGCAGGGCCAAGTACAGAGGGGGACACCAAGTCTCTGGATGGTGGGGACCTGCCGTTTACCCGCGAAGTCAACAGGAGCCTGGCTCCAGGCAGGGCTCTTCCCACTGGCCCAGGCTCACCTGCCCACTGCCCCTGACCTGGGCGACCTTGGCCATGGCCTCTCCCGCCCACCCTGCTGCAGCTTGTTTGCAGGTCCCCAGGTTGGCCTCTGAGGTATTCTCATGGGACCCTGCTCATATTCCCTACAATGTAACGGCTTAGTCTAACACCTGCAGCCAGGCCTGGCGGGCGGGCCCGCAGCAGACAAAGCCCAGGTCTGCCCAGCTCCCACCCGTGGGAGTGCCCGGTGGGAAACTCGTGGTGCCGGGGACCAGGCCCTGGGCGGCACTGGGGGATGCAGACAGGGACCAGGACCCCTCCTGCGCCGGGAGCTCAGCTGACACCGCGGCGGGGGGCGGGCATCCAACCCACGCATCCCCGCCCCCAGGTGGGGCAGCGCACAGCATGTCTGCAGGTGGCAACCACTCGGAAGTGACCGAGTTCATCCTGGTGGGCTTCCCGGGCTCGCTGAGACTCCACGTGGGCCTGCTGGTGCTGTTCCTGCCGGTCTACCTGCTGACCGTCACGGAGAACGTGCTCATCATCGCGGTGATCCGTGTCAGCCCTCTACTGCACAAGCCCATGTACGTCTTCCTCGGCAACCTGTCCTTCCTGGAGGTGTGGTACGTCTCCGTCACGGTGCCCAAGTTGCTGCTCAGCCTGGTGGCGCCCGAGTTCCGCCGCATCTCCTTCGCGGGCTGCATGGCACAGCTGTACTTCTTCCTAGCGCTGGCCTGCACCGAGTGCGCGCTCCTGGGCGTCATGGCCTACGACCGCTACGTGGCCATCTGCAGCCCCCTGCGCTACCCGGCCATCATGAGCCCCCGCCTCTGCAGCCTCCTGGCCACAGGCTCTTGGCTCTCGGGCTTCGCCATCTCCGTGGGAAAGGTCTTCTTCATCTCGCGCCTGGGCTACTGCGGCCCCAACGTCATGAACCACTTCTTCTGCGATGTGTCCCCACTGCTGAACCTGGCATGCTCCGACATGTCTGTGGCGGAGCTCGTGGACTTCCTCCTGGCGCTGCTCATCCTGCTGGGGCCGCTGCTGCTCACTGTCTCCTCCTACACCGCCATCATCAGCGCAGTGCTGCGCATCCCGTCTGCCACCGGCCGGCACAAGGCTTTCTCCACCTGCGCCTCGCACCTGGCCGTGGTGGTCATCTTCTACTCGGCCTCCCTCTTCATCTACGCCCGGCCTCGCGCCATCTACTCCTTCGACCTCAACAAGCTGGTGTCCGTGGTCTATACCGTGCTCACGCCCCTGCTCAACCCCATCATCTACTGCCTGCGGAACCGGGAGGTCAAGGAGGCCCTGCACAGGGTGGTGCAGGGGGCAGCCCAGACCCTGGGCGCCTCGTCCTAGGACCCTCCCCCGCCCCGCCCCTAGGACCCATCCTGGAACCACCTGGGGCCGCCCCCAGGACATGCCCCCAAACCCACCCAGGGCCCCTCTCACTCAGCATTCACGCACCTGGTCAGCGGCTGACAGGCCCTGGGCTGACCCATGACCCCCAGTGAGGGCATCACGGAGGGCGAGGACCCTGGGATGGGGCCTAGGGGCAAGGTGGGAGTGAAGGGAGCACCGTCCACGTGGGACAGGACTGTCTGATGCACCAGCAGTGGTGCTGGGCGGCCCAAGGGTCTCTCTGGGTGGGAGGGTCTCTCCACCATCCACAGGGAAAGGCCAGCAGGAACAGAGCCCCAGCTTTGCCCCTTCTGCCAGGACTGTGGGCAGAGCTAACCTGAGAGGCCCCCTGCTGGGCAGACCTGGTGCTGACCATCCATCACTGCTCCAGCTGCAGGCTCTGAGAAGCCAGCCTCTCAGCTGCCATGGCGGCCACCACATTGGTACAGATGTCCCATGAGAGACGCCTTTACGTCAAAAATCATGCGCACGCCCCTCTTTCAAAATGGGCATACTTTCAAATCAAACTTCTGTAATGTGATCATTTTAAAAAGCAGAGTGGAAATACTGGGTCATTGATTTGTCATTTAATTAATAAAGTGAGTGTTGGGTGCCAGCCCTTGCCGGGTGCTGCTTGGCCCTGCACAGACCAGGTGGGTCAGGGAACTCACGCCTGGTTTACATACCTGGGAGCAACAGGTGCAGCTTGGTCACTTCCTGACACACAGAAAGCTCTGCAAGGTGCCGGGGTCACAGGGCCTGTCCCCCAGGGGCACTGAGGGATTGGGGTGAGACCGTCCCAGCAGGAGGGGAGGGTCCTGCAGAAGAACAGCAGTGACAGGAGGCAGAGAGGAGGGAGGCCACGCCCAGACCAGGCTGAGCTCAGGTCTGGGAATGTCCCACAGGTTGTGCAGTGCCTGGATCTGGGGCCCAGAGAGAAGGGGCCAGAAACAAAACCGTCGGAGTCACCAGTATATGGCGGGTAACCAAAGTCAGGAGCGTGGGTGACGTGGCTGGGGAAGGCTGCATCGCCGGAAGGGAAGAGGCCAGGGGAGTGGCCCTCAGACAAGGTGGGAAGGACACAGAGGACCTGCAGGTGGGTGACCCAGGTCCCAGGAGCACTGGGCACAGCCGCTGGGAGAACCAGGTGGAACGAGGACTGAAGAGTTTCCCCTGACTTGTCAGCAGATGGTCGGACATCAGCATCAGCACTGAGGAGCAGTGTCCTGGGTCGGGGATAGTGGAGGAAGTGCACAGGGGTGGGGTGGGGGCACCTCCTGGTCCTCCTTCTGCAGAGGCTGAAAGAGAGAGACCGGAGATGAGAAGACAGAGGGGCAGCAAGGACCCTGGTTTGGGGCAGGAATGAGGTGCAGGGAACAGGCGGGATGGCCTCAGCCTCCCCACTGAGGGAAGGAAGAGGCCTCGCTCTTGAGGCCATGAAGCCCTCACAGTTCCGAGCCCCAGGACCCTGGTGGGGGTCTCCCTACCGGACCCTTCAGAGCTGTAAGGACGGCCTCCCTCCTAGGCCTCCTCTGTGTCAGCCCCTCCTCTCCAGGCCATGCCCAGGTTCCTGGACTCTGCCTGGGACCATTCTCCTCCTAAACTCCCATCCCAGCAGCTCCTGGAGACCACAGCAGGACCCTCCCCTGGGCTCCAGACACACAGCTGCCCACCGATGGCCGGCCATGGGTCTCACAAGCCGTCACTCCACACAGCCCACCAGCTGCTGGTCACCCTCCTCCCACCAGTGATGACCTCCTCCTCCAGGTGGGACGGAGCCTCCCTCTGCCCCACGGCCCAGCCCCTGGCATCCCCCTCTGCTACTTCCATAGCACCAGCCCTGCAGGGCTGTGAGTCTGTCTGTTCTGCCCTGTGCCTCATGGGCTCCCTGCTGGGACCACCCTAGTCTCCTGCCCCTCCACCACTCACTCACTCACTCATCCTGATCAAATCCCTATTGGCCGTAGGGTAAATCCCCAAATCCTTAACAGGACCCTATGATCCAGCTCTCGCCAGCCTCCCAGCCTGGGTCCCCCAGGCTGCACCCCACCTCTCCCAGCCTGCTCCTGTGGGGCCCCAGCCCCCTCCCCAGGAGACCCTGTGATCCAGCTCTCACCAGCCTCCCGGCCTGGGCCCCCCAGGCTGCACCCCACCTCTCCCGGCCTGGGCCCCCCAGGCTGCACCTCACCTCTCCAGGCCTGGGTCTCCCAGGCTGCACCCCACCTCTCCCAGCCTGCTCCTGTGGGGCCCCAGGCCCCTCCCCAGGAGACCCTATGATCCAGCTCTCGCCAGCCTCCCAGCCTGAGCCCCCAGGCTGCACACCCCCTCTCCCAGCCTGCTCCTGCGGGGCCCCAGCCCCCTCCCCAGGAGACCCTATGATCCAGCTCTCGCCAGCCTCCCAGCCTGAGCCCCCAGGCTGCACCCCACCTCTCCCAGCCTGCTCCTGCGGGGCCCCAGCCCCCTCCCCAGGATGCTGAGGGGGTCAGGCCCCGATGCCCCAGCACCTCCCACCAGCTTGTCTCCAAGAGGGACTTGCACAGAGACCCCCACAAATGGCCCCAGCTCCCAGGGCTGTCCACACTGTGTCCATCCACAGTGTTCATTTGTTCCATCCCCTCCCCCCACTGAATTGCCACAGGGCTGGGCCACGCCTGCTGAGGCCACCAGCGTGATGCTCACGGGATGAGGAAGGGAGAGGTCCACTGAGAGCCAGAAGAAGCAGAGGGGGCCCCCCACAGGCGGAGGGTGGAGCCTTTTCTCACAGCAGCTGCTGGGGGAGGAAGTTAGCATCCAGTCGGCCCCCTCAGCTGAGCCAGCGCTGCCTGCCCTTCTGCCTCGTGCGATGCCCCCGTTTGCCCATTTTCTCGGACCACGTACTTCCCGTGGCTACTCCTTTCTGTCCGTGCCATGAAGCCTGGGGCTGCTTCACTAGAGAAGGAAGAGGCCTCGTGTGCCCAGCCCCACCCCTGTGTGCGCGAGCAGCAGCCAGCAGCCAGCGCCCACCCCGCCAGGCAGGACACCTCGTCAGCGGTGAGGAGGCCCTGTTTCCTGGGCTAGTACTCACCCAGGACCTGGGCCCTTGGCCCGCGACCACCCCTGGGCCCTCCTCCAGGCCCCTTCCTCCAAGAAGAACAGCTTCTCAGTAAAGATGGAGGGTGGGGGACAATGGACCCCCACCTCAAATTCCACCAGAATGATGGTAAAGGGACCCCCAGGGTAATGATCGAGGAGACGACAGCAACAACGTTTCAGAAACCAGGTCAACGGGGCGGCCTTGGGGAGCAGGGGGCTGAGTGACGCTGCCATAGGTGGAGCTGGGCAGGGAGCACCCACCTGCCCAAGGCACCTGTGAAAGTGAGATGCAGGTGGGGCTGGAAATGGGGTTTTGGGGAAGGCGGTAAAGCCCAGCCTGACGCCCAGAGCTCCAGAGACAGTGGTGTGGGACCAGGACACACCCAGATGCTGGAGGACATCAAGGGAAGGTCCCGAGCTGGACAGCAAGACCCCAGCCCTGCAGCCTGGGTCCCTCCAGATAGGAGTTTGGATGGAGCTTCTCTGAGAAATCCCACGAACACCCAGAACCAAGGACACTGACTTCTGGGTGCTCCAGCTGAGCTACCCTTCGTGGGCACAGTCAGCAGTGTGGGCTGGGAGCTGAGGGTCACCAGACTTCTGACAAGAGAGGGAACTAAGGGAAAGAGAGGAAGTCGGAGGAAACAGAGCTCGCAGGGGGAGGAACTTCATGAACATCCTTAAGGACATGCGAAAACATGCACTGCATCCTTGACACAATAGAGCACTAAAAAAAAGGAAAAAGAAAGAAAAAGGAAAATTCAGAGAAAGAGAGGAAAAGCTCTTGCAAACTGGAAATACGATGGCAGAAATAAAAACTCAGTAAGGGTTGGAAGTGAACTGAAGAAATCATTCAGAAAATCAAGCCAAAGAGTGACATGGAAAATGGATACCAAATACATTTTAAGATTGGGGAATTGAGGGGCGAGGGGCTAGCTCAAGAGGCAGAGTGCATGCTTAGCACACAGAAGGTCCCAGGTTCAATCCCCAGTCTCCTCTAAAAATGAATAAATGAGGCCGCCTCTCTCGCTCCCACCTCTCTGGAGACGGCCCGCACTCCGTCTACGGAGTGTGCACCTACTTTTACTTTAACCTGAGCACCCAACCCCGACACCTCGTGGCCTTTCTCCCACCTTTTGAAACAGCCTACACACTATACAGTATGCATTTCTCTAAATAAATCTACCTTTACTCTAAATAAATAAATAAAAGTAAACCTAACCCCCCAAAATTTTTTTAAAAAGTTAATGTACTTTTTTTAAAAATTGGGGAACTGGCCCAGAGATCAGATATCTAAGCAAGAACTCGAGAGACTTCAGGGGAAACAGGGAATCTTGAGACCCAGGCGTGGAGAACTGAGCACTGCAGATTAACCCTTCCCTGAGGACAGCTGGATAAGGGGAGTGAACCGTGTTTCAATCTTCAAAGCAGCAAAGGGACAAGGGTCAGTGAGGACCTGACAGGCTGAGGGACGGGGACCATGGTGCCCAACGTGGGGAGCCCAACAGTCAACCTTCTGGCCAGCTGAGGCCCCACAGACCCCACCGACACGGTGACCCTGGAAACCCACACCCTGCCTAGGAAGGGGCTGCACCCCAGGAATGAGGGTGAACCGGACTTCCTGAGGCCCAGAGCACTGAGAGCACAAAATTGCAGACTTTGAACTTGGAGCCGCAGGGGTCTAGACGACTAGCCCCACCATGAGTCTGGAGGAAGTAACAGCTAACAAACCACCCCCAGAGGAAGACAACATCTACGTCTGAGCTCCTAGTGCCTTCAGATAATGCTTCAAATACGCTATTCAGCACATAATCAAAAATAATGGGACACCCGAAGAAGTGAAAGGTCATGAGAACAGCCGGTGTCAGATCAGGAAAAAACCCGAAAACCACTGTATTTCCAAGACCCAAGGAGGCAAAGCAGGTCGGAGTGGGGAGGACGCAGAAGACTGAGCAGCACCGTCAACCTGACTGGTCGAGAGCTGGAGGGCTCTCCACACAGCGCAGAGGAGTGCACTCCTTTCCAAGGCAGACCCCAATTCTAGGCCATAAAATAACTCTCAAATTTAAAAGAATTAAAAGTAATTCTCTGTGTCTCTGACCACAATAGAGTTAAAACAGAAATCAATAAAAGAGTGAGATCTTTGGAAAATCTCCAAATACTTGGAAACAATACACTTCTAAAAACCTGTTAGTTGAATAAGAAATCAAGTGCGAAATAAGAAACTGGTTTTAAATGAATATAAAAAACACAACATATCAAAAATCGTGGGCTTGTACTAGAGCAGCACTGAGAGGAATATTTATAGCATCAAACACCTACATTAGGAAAGAAGAAAAGCCTTAAATCAATGGCGTCAGCTTCTATGTTAAGAAACTAGAAACTGAACAATAAATTAAGCACAAAATAAGCAGAAGAAAGATCAGAGCAGAAACCAGCAAAATAGAACACAAGGAAAAAGAGAAAATCAGTGAAACAAAAGCTGCTTCACCAAGCGTATCAATAAAATGAATGTATCTGAGGTCAAGCTGATCAGGAAAAGATTGGATAAGACACAAATTACGATTATGAAGATTGAGGGTAGTGACATCACCACAGATTCCACAGAGCTTAAAGGGCTAATTACAAAATACTCCAAACAACTTTATGCCAACAAATTTAACAGCTTAGATTAAATAAACAAGTTGCTTGGAAGACATGAACTGCCAAAGCTCACTCAAAGAAATGGACACCTAATAGCCCTGTATCTGCTAACCGTGCAAACAGGAGCTTCCCCACACGCACACACACACTTCAGGAGAGACGGCTGCACTGGCGAGCCCCACAGAACACTTAGGGAGGAGCTAACGCACAAACTCCTCCAGAAAGCTGGAGGGGAGGGGGTGTTTCCCCACTCGCTGTGCAAGGCCACCACTGCCTTGATTCAAAACCAAAAAGAAAGAAATACTGCAAAGAAAGAAAGCTACAGACCATATCTTTCATGAATATATATGCAGATTTTCTAAATAAAGTTTAGCCCATAGGAGCCAGCAATGTACACGAAGCATAACACATCATGACCAAGCATGACTGTCTTAACATTTGAAAATCAATCAATGTGATTGATTACAGATTTTAAAATACAACATATTTTAAAATATCAACAGCATAACAACAGATTTTAAAAGACAAACGATATGATCATCTCAACAGGTACAGAAAAATGTAACAAATTCATTCCTGAAAACATTCGTCCCTGAGAAAAGCTCTCACAAATGACAAACACAAGAGAAGCCCTCAGTCTGACAACAGGCACCTGTAGGAAACAACACTGACGCCAGGCTTGACGGCGGAGGCCAACTGCTTCCACCCACATCACGAACAAGACGGCGCTGCTCTCACTCCTTCCACTCAACACCACGTTGAGGTTCTGGCCAGTCCAATATGGGATCCAGGTAAGAAAAGAAAAGCCTTCATCTGTGGCTGATGTGACCAGAAGAGGAGAAAATGCTGGAGCCACAGTAACGCAGTTACAGGGCTGCAGGTGTAGGGTCAACATCCAGAATCAGCCGTATTGCTATGTACAAGCAACAAGCAATAGGGAACTGAACTATCTTTCAAATATTTCAAAAAATATCAAGGAGCTAAGTGTAAATCTTACAAAAGATGTGCACAAATGTACATTGAAAACTACAAAATACCGTGGAGGAAATTAAAGACGTACAGCAATGGAGAAACCACTTTAATGCGTGGAAGACTCAGTGTTGTTAAGATGCCAATCCGCCCAAGCTGACCAGAGGGTCCAACGCAATCTCCGTCGGAACCTAAGCAGGCTTCTCTTGGACATTGCCATGCTGATTCCAAACGTATACGGAAAGCAAAAGCCCTAGAATATTCAAAGCAACCTTGAAAAGGAGCACCAAAGCTGGAAAACCGCCCCACCAGATGCCAGGTCTTATTGTAAAGTTGGTGGGCAAGACGTTGCAGTACTGGCATCCAGACAAACAGAGCGTGGGACGGAGCAGGGAGAGCACAGAAACACACTCACACACGTGAGGACAACTGGTTCTTGGCAAAGGTGCAAAGGCAATTTAGTGGAGAAAGAAGAGTCTTTATGATAAATAGTGCTGGAAAATTGGAAACCCAGATCCCCCAAAATGGGCTGTGATCCATCCCTCACACCGTATAGAAACAGACTCCGGAGAGATCATAGACCTACATCTGAAACTTTTAGAAGAAAACATGAAAAAAATCTTGTTTACCTTGGGTTAGGAGAAAATTTCTTTGATAAGAAAGGGAAACCAAAATTCATAAAAGAAAAAAATTCATCCAAATTAAAATCTGTTCTTCAAGAGGCACAGGTAAAATATTGAAAAGACAAGCCACCGACTGGCAGAGACAATGTTTTTGAGCCGTGTGTCTAACAAAGGCCTCCTATCTTCACCTCAACTGCTGTATCCAAAGCTCAATGATAAAATAAACAACCTGGATTTTTCCAATTGGCAAATCAATTGAACAGATGCCTTACCAAAGAACACATATAAATGACGAGTCAGCACAGAAAAGATGCTGGACATCATTAGCAAATGATGCAAATAAAAACCCCGGTTAGATGCCACCGCACGTCGAACATAATGGCCAAAGGTGAAAAGACTGACCGTGTGTCTTGGCAAAGATGTGCAGGCACTGGAACACTGCTACACCGTTGGTGGGAGTGCAAATGGCACCACCGCTTTGGAAAACAAGTCGGCAGTTTCGTGAAAAGTTAAAACGCACTTACTCAGCCACTTCACTCTTCACCACAAACTTAGTGGCTCAAAACAACACACATTTGTTATGTCATGGTTTCTGTGGGCCACTGGTCTGGACAAAGCTGAGCTCAGTCCTCTGCTCAGGGCTGCACAAGGCTGCAGTCAGATGGGGCCGGACCCCTAGGTCCTCGCAGAATTTATCTCCCTGTGGCTGTAGGACTGAGGTCCTGTTTCCTTCTGGGCTGCTCTCAGCTCCTAGAAGCCACTGCAGTCCCTGCCCCAGGGCCTCCCTTAGACCTTCTCGCAAATGGCATCTGGCTTCGTCAAGGTCAAGTTCAGACAGTGTCTCACATAACCTCACATGGTCACAGGAGGGACGTCCCATCACCTCTGCATGTTTAGTGGTTCCCGTCCTCTCTCAAACAGTATGGAGGGTCCTCAAAAAAACTAAAAAAAAAAAAACCTAAAAAAAACCCTACCATATGCTCCAGCAATTCCAGTGCTGGGTATATATCCAAAGAAAATAAAAACACTAATTGAAAAAAAAAATAGCCACCTCAATGTTCATAGCAGCATTATTTACAGTAGCCAAGATGTGGAAGAAGCGTAAGTTTCCATCAACAGATGACTGGATAAAGAAGACGTGGCATTTATATACACAATGGAATACTACTCAGCCATTAAAAGGAATGAAATTTTGCCATTTGCAGCAACATGGATGGACCTGGAGGATATTATGCTTAGTGAAGTCAGTCAGACAGAGAAAGACAAATACTGTTGCTCTCACTTGTAAGTGGAATCTAAAAATTAACACAAAATGATTATAACAAAACAGAACAGATACAGACAACAGACTGGTGGTTACCAGTGGAGAGAGGGATGGGGGAAGGTGATTCAGAGGTACAAACTACTAGGTATAAAATAAGTAAGATACAAGGGTGTAATGTACAGGGCAGGGAATAGAGCCAATATTTTGTAACAACATTAAATAGACTATAATCTACAAAATATCAAATCACTATGTTGTACACCTGAAACTAGTGTAACATTGTAGGCCAGCTATACTTCAATAAATACATATACATTTCATCGTGGGTCTGTCTTTCCACCACATCTTCTCCACCCAGCCGTCTGTCAGCGGACACTTAGGTTGCTTCCATGTCTTTGTTATTGCAGTGAACGTGGGAGCACAGATACCTCTTCAGGATCCTGACTTCGTTGCTTTTGGACACATACCCAGGAGGGAGACTTCTGGGTCCTACGGTAGTTCTTTTTTAATTTTTTGAAAAAACTCCGTACCGCTTTCCAATTCACATTCTAGCCAGCACGAGGGTCCCCTTTTCTCCATGGCCTCAACCAGTTCTCATTATTTTGTTTTTTTAATACCAGACAGCCCAACAGACGTGATGTGGTACCTCGTCGTGGTTTGGCTTGCATTTCCCCGGTGGTTAGTAATGCTGAGCATCTTCTCGTGCACCTGACAGCCATTCAGATGTCTTCTTTGGAGAAGGGTCCACGAAGTCCTTTGCCCATTTTCGGTCGGGTTGTTTAGGGGTTTGGTTACTGAGCCCCATGAACCCCTCATGTATTCTGGATGCTGAGCTCTTATCAGATGTGTCATTTGTAAGTAGTTTTCTTCTCTACCAGAGTTTGTCTTTTCACTTTGTTATTGTTTCATTTTCTGTGCAGAAGCTTTTTGTTTCGAAGTAGCGCCACTTGTCTTTTTCTGTAACATGCATATCCCACAACCGTCTACCCAGGCGATGGACTCTGGGTTACGTTCAGCTTGGGTCTATCAGAACAATGCTGCTATAAACACACCCATCGATGTATCTGTGTGGACACATATGCCATTTTTCTGGGCTGGAGCCCCAGAAGTGGAAGGGCTGGGTCACATGGTAAGTATACATCTAACTTCATAAGCTACACCAAGCTGTTTTCCAAGGTAAGTCACTGAGATTTGAGGCCGATGGTACCCAGCACTGCTGTAGGACCAGATGGCCTCCGTGTGGTAGGGACGGTAGCTAAGTGGACGTCACAGCAGCTGGGGATGAGCAGGGTTCCTCCACTGCCTGTGAGGGGCAGAGAGGCTGTCAGCACCAGTCGTGGCCCAGCTGGGTCCCACGCACGTGGCAAGTCTGCAGCCCAGGGTCAGGGCTTACTGAGCACAGGCCCACAGCACACAGCCACATACAAGCATCTTGCCCACATTGGCAGGAATGATTAGTGATGAGAGCGAGTTTAATGTAAGTGTATTAATCAGAGGCAAGGGGATGTCTGTGCCAAAAGGAGTATGTTTTCCTAAAGAATTATGTTCAGAGTAGCCAACTCGTCTTTAGAACAGAAGTCCTATTGGACAGCATCTCCAGGAGCAGACAGCGCAAGGAGCTCAGCAGCCGGGCCGTCCATGACCTTCCCGCAGAAACCACACCCACGGTGGTGCCCCTCCCCACAGGGACTGCGCATCCTGCCCGGCTGAGTCCTTTCATTCAGGTGGAGGAGTGGGTGCACAGAGGCTCAGATCCTGGGCCTGGGGTGTGCGCACCGTGTGACCACCAGCCTCTTCTGCAGAGTGGGGTCTGAGCACTGCTTCGTTCGGGATAGGTGTGGCCGTCACACCCACTGTGCAGATGGGGACAGAGTACAGGGTCACAGAGCCACTGAGGGGAGGAGCAAGACCCCATCCCAGCTTTTGGCAAAAGTTGTGTTGCCTCAAGTGGTTTCGCTGAAAAGTGACCGCTCAGTGGTGGGCACAGAACAGACACTCACCGTAAGGTTCGAGAGCTCACGGCGGCTCTGTGGCCCCACCCGATACATCTTCTGATTTGAGAGGAGCCTGTTAGCTGATGACCTGCATTTCAAATGGAGAGGTCTTGAGGGAGCAGGTTGGGGACAGAGGTGATGGCCTGGCCCACCATCTCCAAGGTGACACTCAGACCCAGGCAGTGCTGCACGTGGGCAGGACCACCTGAGTGCCATCATTTGGGCCAGTGGGAATGAACAGGATGGCACAGAAGCCCTGTTCTGCTCTCCTGAATCCAAGATCAAGGAAGATCTGACTTATATCCCAGTGGAAGACAAGCAAGGAGAAATGCCCAACTTCCTTATTCATCAAGGAGATGCAAACTGAAGCCACCACGCGACACACTCCTTCAGGATGGCTAAAATGAAGACAGGTGACACTGAGTGTCGGCGAGGACCAAGCACACGCCTACACTCCTGGAGGTACTGCACAGTGTGGCAGTCACAGGGGAAGACGTATCCATAAAGATGGACATACACCAGAATGCGTGTGTGTGTGTTCTTCCCAAAGGCATCATAAGAATTATCAGAGCGCCAAAAGACAGAAACAACCCTCAGCAGCTGAGTGTGCAAGCTGCGGCCTGTTCGTGCCGGGAGGACAGCCAGCCGTGAGCACTGCTGAGCAGCCGCCACACACAGCGCCCTGGGGGAGTCCCACAAACGCGATGTTGCGGGGAAGTGCCAGGCACTAAAGAGCACGTTCTGTGTGACTCCACTTACGTAAAGATGAAAAACAAGCAAAACTGATCTGTCAGGTGGCCAAGACAGTGGTCGTCTTTGGGGACCACAGGGGACAGAGGCATTGGGATCTGGGGTTCCAGCCACGTTGGGATCTTGGTCCAGGTGTGCGGTTTATGAAAATTCATCAAATTATACACTTAAGACTTGGGCACTTACCTATATGTATTCTATATAATTTAATAAGAAGTTTACACACCAGACGTAACGGTCACACAGCCTGGTGACTATAGCTAATAATACTGTGTTGTATATTCAAAAGTTGCTAAAAGTTCTTATCACGTGAAAAAAACCGTTTTTACCTCTATGTGGTGATGAATGTTAAGTAGACTTACGGTGGTGACCGTCCTGCAGTACCTACAAACACCATCATTATGTGGTTCACACGAAACTAACAGACTCTGTGTGTCAGTTCTCTCTCAATGTTAATTAATTAATTAAAGGGCAGAAGACTGTCAACGTTCTGTGTCGTCACATATTCGTTTATAAGAATGATGGCCTACTAACAAAAGTTTTTAAGAAGTAAAAAATTAAAAAATTAATAAAAAATAAAAGTAAATTAAACTTTAAAAAATTTTAAAATAAAATAAAAAATAGCCTACTAGAAATGTGTTTGGGTTTACACACATTCCCTCCCCCCAAAAAAGCATTTAATCCCTTTGAAACACAGACAGTGAGAGAACGCAGGAAGATTAATACACTCCAATGACGTGACTGTGTTCCAGTTACAGGCGGAGGAAACGCTGACAACCAGGCGTGATTTGCAGACACTGTTGTCATGGTCCTCAGGGTGCCCTGGGGCGGCCTGCAGACCCTGTGAGAAGCCAGTGGGGCAGGAAGACTCTGTGCAGGAAAATCCAGAGAGACCAGGGAGCCAGGTGGCTGCTGAGGACGGGAAGTCCTCCCTCTGCTGGGCAGATGCCAGGAGGAAGAAACCTCGCCCAGGTCTCTAATCAGAGTGCCCCTCCTGCCATCCTGCCTCCCTGCAGACACCGCAGCTCTCAGGAGGTGCACCTCCTGCCCGAGACGTAATTGCTTATTCGAAATTAATTGTCTCCTCCGAGCTGAAGCCCAGAGGGAGTCTGATGTCCTTACTAATTGGGACGGTCCTCATCATCCTTGTGGAGACACGCCAGAGCTTCCCCTGTGCCTGACTGCCTGACGAGCCAGAACCACCCACCCTCTGATCCCCAGGCCTGCAAGGCAGCTGTCCCCACGGGCTGCTCAGCCCCCCAGCCCAGCCCGCCTTGCTCCTTTCTAATGATGCCCCAGGGAAGGCAGCATATTGGCCTCCCAGTGCCTAAAAAGTCTCCCATCATGATGGCTGGACTCTCGGTGAACTCTGAGCTGATTGGGTACCAAGAGGGTTGTGAAGGTTTCCCCAGCTGCCTGAGGGGCACAAACTTTTTCTCAGAAACAAGGCTCAGAGTAAAAGATGGTCCCTCGGGTGGAGCAGGTCAGGGAAGAGCCAACTCAGAAGCAGGTGACCCAGGCGCAGCTGCACAGGCTGCTGAGCTGTGCTGGGGAACAACCTCACGGGGAGGAGCTGCCCCAGCTGTCAGCTCTGGAGCAAGGGTGACATTGCTGCCATCCTGCTCCTAGAAATGCCTCGGGGTCACTCGGGTCACACGTCTGCAGGAAGGCTAGGGAACCAAGGCGTGGAAATCCATCTCAGGCAGAGACCCAGGCAGCCCAGGGCCCTGCTGCCAACAAAGGGCTGGTGCCTCCTGATCCAGCAGGTGTCTCCCCAGCAGGTGTCTCAGCAGGTGGGCCTGGCCAGCACCTGCCTGGGGAGACGGCTGTAGCTGAGCTCCAGCCTGTGGACTTGAAGCTGCTCACTCCAAATCCCTCTGGGGTGTGAGCACAGGAATCCTGTGTCCATAGATCCAGGGGACATGGGCCTACGTGTCCCCAGGCCCTGAAGGGATTACTGCAGTGGTCTGAAAGTCTCAACCGTCCCACCCTTCACCCACCCATCATGACTCGGGAGGCCCCACAGAGCATCTCCTCCAATGGTTACTCTCACCTGATGCGAGGGCGCTCCAGCAGTCACCTCCTCTGGTTCCCAAAGTGCCAAGTTTGCCCTCATTCCTGGGCATTTCCAAAAAGGAGAGGATGTCATCATAGGTTAGAACCCCTCCTCCCCCAGCTGTCACCACGTCCTGGCTCCTGGATGGGGTCATGTGCCCTCTCCACTCACCTTCTCACAAGCCTCCAGCTCCATCACCTCACCAAAATGACTCCCCATGGCCAAGTTGGGGTGTGGGGCAAAGGCACCATCAGCAGCACCGGAGTCACCTGCTCACCGCCTCCCCGGAGGTCCTCCTCTCAGTCTCCTGGGCTGGAGCCCCTCATGTTCAGAGGCCCTGGGCTCCTTGTCCATCATTTTTTTTCTCTCCTCAGCCCCTCCTTTGGGGTCTCACTCAGTCCCGGGGTCTTCACTGAAATGCCTCTAAAGTACCCCTAAAGGCCAGAGCCGTGTCCAGCTGCTCCCTCCCATCTGTCCTCAAATCGCTCAGATGTCTTCTGGCCTCTCAGACTTAATGTGTCCAAAGTGTGGCTCTTGAAATACCCCCCAGTCGATACTGACAGATAAACAGTATGGCACCCTCTTGCCAGGAAGATGCATTGCGTGTTGCTTCCACCCCATAGGTGGTTTGGGACCGAGTCAGGAGTCATCTAAAACAGCTTAAGGGGTGTGGCATCTTAATCACAGGCTCAGAGACGGCTGTCCAGACCAGATGGTCCAAGAAGAAGCCAAGTCCAGATGCAGCTGGGTCCACAAGCCAGAGGCCAGTTCCAGCCCTGAGTCACCAGCTCGCACTTGGGAGAGGTTCTGCCTCAAAGCCAGTGGAGTTCTGCAGCCACAGGCCATTTGTTGGGAAGGCAGTTGGCAGGTGGTGAGCATGAGTGACCCTGAGGCTTTGTAGGTACCCAGGAATGGACATGGGGCTCCCGGGAGCCCAGGGTGGGAGAGGCAACCCAAAAGTCGAGGTTTGAAAAAGGATGCAGTGTCTGCAGAAGAGGGAATGGTGCTCCCAAGAGTAGGAACAGCATGCCAAGGGCACAGAGAGACAAGGAGACACAGTCTTCCCTCACACCAGTCAGAGTGGCCGTCATTCAGAAGTCCACAAGTGACAAATGCTGGAGAGGCTGTGGAGAAAGGGGACCCTCCTGATAACACTGCTGGTGGGAATGCAGTTTGGTGCAGCCACTGTGGAAAACAGTATAGAGATTCCTCAAAAGACTAGGAATAGACTTACCATATGACCCAGGAATCCCGCTCCTGGGCATATATCCAGAAGGAACCCTACTTCAAAATGACACCTGCACCCCAACGTTCATAGCAGCACTATTTACAATAGCCAAGACATGGAAACAGCCTAAATGTCCATCAACGGATGACTGGATAAAGAAGAGGTGGTATATTTATACAATGAAATACTACTCAGCCATAAAAACCAACAAAATAACGCCATTTGCAGCAACATGGATGCTCCTGGAAAATGTCATTCTAAGTGAAGTAAGAGAAAGAGAAAGAGAAAGAAAAATACCATATGAGATCACTCATATATAGAATTAAAAAAAAAAAAGAAAAGAAATACAAAACAGAAACAGACTCATTCACATAGAATACAAGCTTGTGGTTGCCAAGGGGGCAGGGGGTGGGAAGGGACAGACTGGGATTTCAAACTTTGTAGATACTGACAGGCATATGTAGAATAGATAAACAAGATTATACTGTATAGCACAGGGAAATATATACAAGATCTTGTGGTAGCTCACAGCAAAAAAAAAAAAAAAAGTGACGATGAATATATGTATGTTCATGTATAACTGAAAAATTGTACTCTACACTGGAATTTGACACAACGTTGTAAAATGACTATAACTCAATAAAAAAATGTTTAAAAAAAAGTGAAGATCTTTTCCAAAAAAAAGTAAAATAAAAATAAAAAGTCCACAAATGATAAATGCTGGCAAGGGTGTAGAGGAAAAGGAACCCTCCTGACAGCACTGCTGGTGGGGATGCAAATTGAAGCAGCCACTGTGGAGGGCAGTATGGAGGTTCCCTAAAAACTAAACTTACCATATGATCCAGCAATCCCACTCCTGGGCACATATCCAGTGGGAAATATAATTTTAAAAGAACCCCAATGTTCATAGCAGCACTACTTACAATAACCAAGACATGGAAAGAAACTAAATGTCCATTGACAGCTGACTGGATAAAGATGTGGTGTACACATACAATGGAATACTACTCGGCCATAAAAAAGAATAAAATAATGCCATTTGCAGCAACATGGATGGACCTGGAGATTGTCATTCTAAGTGAAGGAAGCCAGAAACATAAAGAAAAATGCCATATGATATTGCTTATATGTGAAATCTTAAAAAAAAATGAACTAATCTACAAAGCAGAAACTGATTCACAAACGTAGAGAACAAACTTGTGATTGCCAGCAGGGAAAGTGGGTGGGAAGGGATAAATTGGGAATTTGAAATTTGCACCTCGGGGGAGTGATGGAAATGTTAGCTGTCTTGATTGTGGTGGTGGTTTCACTGGTGTACACATCTACCAAAATTCATCAAACTGTACATCTGAAATATGTGTAGTTTACTGTATAGGAATCATACCACAATAAAGGTGTTAAAAAATAAAATAAAATAAAGTCTACCTGGGGATTATCATATTAAGTGAAGTAAATCAGGCGGAGAAAGACAAGTATCACATGATATCAGCTATATGTGGAAACTGAAAAAAAAAATGAACTTATTTACAAACCAGAAACAGACTCACAGACATAGCATACAAACTACGGTTACCAAAGGGGAAAGGGGGGAGGGATAAATTAGGAGTTCGGGATTAGCAGATACCAACTACTGGATATAAAATCGACGAGCAGCAAGGTCCTACTATACAGCACAGGGAACTGTATTCAGTATCTTGTAATAACCTACGATGGAAAGAATCTGAAAAAGAACACATATTCTGTTACGTAGATACACACCTGAAACTAACACAACGCTGTAAATCAACTATACTTCAGTTTAATTTTTTTTTAATTTCATGCAGCCAATACGTATGTATTTATGTGTCTGAGTATGTGCAAAGTTTCATTCTGCCAATATGTCCCTGATCCAGGAAGAATTTTTAAAATAAAATAAAATAAGTCTATTGATTTAAGTCACTGTTAGAATTCCTTTCACCTAAAAAAGAGGACGAAAATGGCAGACAATGCCCAAAGTTCAACCCACCTTCACCGACTTGCTGCGGACCCAGGAAACCTGCGGACCCAAAGCGGGCCCAAAGGGCCCGCGATTTTCCGGGGCTGCAGCCGAAGCCCAGGGCACACTGTTGACAAACCCCCAGGTGAGGGCGGCTTGGCTGAGAAGAGACTGAAGCCTGACCCAGTAACAACGTGCAGCGTTCACAAACTGAGCGAGAGACAAGCCTCTCCAACCCGTGGCTTTCCCCTGCTCTTCCAGCAACGCCTGATTCGGAGCCCAGACTTTTCAAAGGAAGGTCCACGGGCAGCACCCGGTCACCGAGGAGGCCTGGTCTTCACCCGAATCTTGAGTCACAAACTGCACGAAGATCACCTAACGGGTAGCGCTTTGCAGCCCGGACGAGCCACGGGGCGGCAGGGCGCACTGTGCCCACCGCCCACTCGCGTGAGGAAACGGCCTGCGGACCGAAGCGGTCTGACGGAGCCGCGCGCCCGGAGCCCTCCTCCCGGGTCCCAGACCCCGCGGGCCGGGCGACCGCAAAGGCCCCCCCCACCGCCGCGTCCGGGCCCAGCGCCGTCTCGGCAGCCTGCGCTCACAGTGAACCACGGCCAGAGAAGGCGCCCCCCTCGGCTTTCAAGGACCACCTAGTTCCCCGACCCGAGAAGGGGCACCGAGCCACCGCCGCGCTCCGGGCCGGGAAACAGCCAGGCGCGGCCGCCGGAACCCGGAGAGGCGCCTCGGGACCCGCGGTCCTCCCCGGGGACGCCTTCCCTCCGGGAGGGAGGGAGCCGAGGACCGCAGCCCCCGCGGCCCGGAGGGACCCGGGTGTGCCGCCCGCTCCGGTCCTCGGCCCAGGAACCAGGAGCCTTTGCGGGGAGCTCCGGTCAGGTCCGGTCTCCGTGGGCGGGGAGCTCCGCCCCGAGGCCACGCTCAGGGCCCCGCAGACAAGGGCGCCTGGCGGTTGCGCCCACCCCCGCCCAAGAGAGGACGGACGAGGAGGGCCGGAGCCCACCCCCCTGAGCAGAGGAGCCCTCGGGGAACCCTCTGGGATTGGCTGAGGATGCGGGCTCAGGGAAGGGGGTTGAGGGTGAGGCAAGGGAAGGGACAGGGAAGGGAGGGGCGAGGAGGGGAGGGGACCTCGAGGGGAGGGGCACCAGCTAACTCGACGAGTTCGTAACTTACCCCATCCGCTTATCAAAGGCCAGATCCCGTTAAATTTGGACATTCTTTAAATCATTATTGGGAAAATAACTTCACAACAGCACAAAGACCACACAAGCGTCCTTGGCCATGATAACTATAAATGTGTCCTTCCGCTCTGGCCCCGGGGGACTGGGACCTCCGGGAATCCGGTCTTCCTCACACCGGTGGGAGATGGCTTCTCAGCTGGGGTCCCTCACACCTGTGGGTGCCCACTTATTGTGGGCCTGGGTCTCCGCGGGAATAAACCATCAGCACCCCTGGCCCGGCGTTTCCGTCTGGGGGAGAGCGCATATGATGAACACAGTGAAGAGGACCGCAGGCCGGTGGTGGGGGCCCGGGTGCAGTTTTAAGTGGGGGTTCTTCCCTGAGCTCCAGAAGTGGGGCCTGAGGCGAGACTGGGGGGCAGCAAACCCACAGGAAGGCCTAGGCTGCTGTGCTCCAGCTGTGGCAGGCTCCCACTCCCCAGACACCCCACAGACCCCTCTGAGCGCACCAGCATCACCAGGCAGGCCCGGCCTGGACACTGTGCACAGTGGCACTGGGCTCAGCTCCCTGCCAGGCCTGGCTGGCTTAACTAGCACATGCCTTCCCTAGGTGACAAGGGGGCAGGCCTGCGGCCCTGGGTGAACACTGTGGCCACAGCTCCCGGATAGCTCATGGCTGCAACTCAGTGCACACACACCTGCCGAGTCCAGGCAGTCACCCTCAATTTCTATCAGTGGGCAGGAGAGTCGAGTTCTTTCAAGGGTCCCTGTGGCTGGGCGATCGGGGTGGACACAGGGTGGAGGACACTCGCCCATCAGTTCTGCCTAATCTGTGTGTGAAGTGAAAGGAGAGAGACAAGGGACGGCCTGTGCTGTTCCCTCTGCTAAGTATGAAAACGGCAGTAACCACAGCAGCACTTGAGACACATCAGCTCATTTATTGTTCAAGGGGCTCCATGAGATTGCACTTTCACAGTCCCCATGGACAGATGAAGATACAGAGGGTCAGAGTGGTTTTGTGACTTGCCCAAGTCATGCTGGAGAGGGTTAAACCCACACACACAGCTTCAGAGATGGTTTCCAACTCCATGCATGCTGCTCCAAGAATAAGTCAGGGTGGGCTGCTGGGCCAGTTTTGGCCCCTCACAGAGGCTCTGGACCCCCGAGGGCCTCCCGGGACTTAGCCACTCACAAAACGCACCCAGCCCCCTCCCTCTGAGGCCAGTAGATCCCAGACTCCAGGAGGGTGTGAGCCCTGGTGTCTGTGTTCTGAGGCTCCCAAACCCACACACTGATCCCAAACAGCCCACAGGCTGCTGGGCTTTCCTAGAGGTTTACACCCTGTTCCTCTGAGTTCTCCCCTCTGTGGATAACCTCCTCTGGCCGCCTGGAGGGACAGCTCAGGAGGCTGCAGGTATCGGCGTTGGGAAGAAGTCTGAGGTACAGGACAGCCAATTTTTCACTAACGACAGCCATCAGCCCCTCCAAGGCCCAGACCAAGGCGGGGACTCACAGGCTGGTCCCACCCCTAGTACTTGTGGGCGGTGGGTGTCTGTATGTACACGTGGTGCTTCTGGGGGACTGTGTGTCCCCATTTCTCTTCCAGGATCTGTGTCTGAAACCCCAGGGGCTGAAGCACTACTTGGCAAGGCCTGTGAGAAGAACAGAAACTCCCAGGCTGGGATGGGGGCTGCCTCCTTGGACTGCCCAGTGGTCCCTCCTGCACTTGGTGACATCAGAGTGCCATTTTCAGCTGTGCAGAGTGGTCCCCAGGGGCCCACTTCCCCCACACCCACCTCCGCAGAGCCTCCTTGACATCCTTATTCCTCAGGGTGTAGATGAAGGGGTTCAGCACCGGGGTGATGATGGTGTTGAGCACGGTGATGGCCTTGGTCAGGTCCAGCGAGCTCTCCACCGAGGTCCTCACATGCAGGAAGACGGTGGAGCCGTACCAGATGAGGACCACTGTGAGGTGGGAGGAGCAGGTGGAGAAGGCCCTGCCCCGACCCTGGGCCGAGGGGATCCCGACGATGGTGACGATGATGTAGGCGTAGGAGACCAGCGTGATGAAGCAGGAGCCCAGGATGACGCAGAAGGCGATGCCAAAGGACGCCAGCTCCACTGGCCGCCTGTCGCTGCAGGACAGCACAATCCAGGGCGCGATGTCGCAGAAGAAGTGGTTGATGATGCGGGAGCCACAGAAGGAGAGGCGGGTGATGAGGGCGGCTGGCACTGTGATGGCAGAGAAGCCGCACAGCCAGGAGCCCAGGGCAAGGTGGGCAGAGAGGCTGGGCGTCATGATGCTGCCGTAGCGCAGTGGCAGACAGATGGCCAGGTAGCGGTCGTAGGCCATGGCCGCCAGCAGGAAGTACTCGGTGCAGCCCAGCGAGAAGACGAAGTACATCTGTGCCACACAGCCGGCGAAGGAGATGGCTCCGCTCTGCGAGGCGAAGGTGGCCAGGGTCTTGGGCACGCAGGCCGTGGTGAACCAGATCTCCAGGAAGGAGAGGTTGCAGAGGAAGAAGTACATGGGCGTCTGCAGGTGCCGGTGCGCCCTGACCAGCGTGATGATGGCCAGGTTCCCAGCCACCGTGAGCGCGTACATGACCAGGAACAGCAGGAAGAGCCCAACCTGTAGGCCCCGTGGCCCCGGGAAGCCCAGCAGGATGAACTGCCCCTGGGTGGACAGGTTCTGGCTGCGGCCCCAGACCATGAGCACTGTAGGGACACAGACCAGTAAGAGGGACCTCCCGCTGGAAACCCTCCCTGGGGGCTCAGGAAAAGAGGGCCGCCCTGCTCGGCTCTCTCTGGGCTCTACTCGGCTTGCCCTATAGTCCCAGGACCCCAGCTGGGCCTAGCCTCCTGTGGGAGCCAGCGGGCCATGGTCATGAGCTGCCTCCGGGGCGTTAAACTGCCCTGAGCGAGCCGGCTCAGAGCACTGCGGGGACGCAGGTTCCTGGCTGCTTCACCTGGAGTCCTTATTCTAGGTTCTGGTCACATGGGGGTGGGGTGTATCTTTATTCTAGACTCGAGATGCCTGAGAAAGGACAGTAAGTGTCAAGTTTTCACAAATGAAATTATGAATGGCCTGATTTTTAGCATTTTCGTCCAACACAGATTGATTCCTAGGGAAGAATTCCTATCACTGTGCCAGAAAAGCCCCCCGGAAACAGGACCACAACCTTCAGGGTAGCCCGTGGGGACCCAGTTCTCGCCCCGGGCTGTCACCTGATTATTCCTCAGCTGGGAAGCCAGGTGCCCCGAAACGTGAAATCGCAAACACCTGTGTCACCAGCGCCCCCTCCTGGCCGGAAGCTGGGGTCGGCAAGGGGAGGTCGGCAAGCGGCTGGGAAGCGAGGGGGCGGGACGTGCAGGACGCGGGATGCGGGGTCAGGGCTGGAGGGAGGAGGGTTAAGGGGAGACGCGCACAGACCCGCGGCGCTTCCCCGCCTTCTCGGAACCCGCGGCTGGACCTGGAGCTCAGCGCCATGCCGCCCACTGGCCGGTCACAGCGCCGCCCTGACGACATTCCGAGGGAGGGGCCGGGCCGAGGGGCGCCTCGACCCCGCGGACACGAGCCCAGAACCAGCAGCCGCAGGGAGGCAGGTGGGACCGGGCCACTAAAGGCTTCGCCCTACCTGTCCAGATGCTGGACCTCTAGGGGAAAGGGGTCACTGCTCAGAAGCCACTGCAACAGATGCGGTTTTCGGCCTGCCCCCTTGTGCTGCGTGGCCCTTCACACACCGCACACGGTCACTCACACGCCCATGTGCGCGCACACGTACGTGCACACACCACACGCCCGTGGACACAGCATGCACACTCACCTGCTGTGCAGACGTGTGTGCACCCTCACTACCTGGATCAGCCCTGTAACTGTGGAGCACTCACCCCCATTCCTGATGCATTTGGGGTCCCTCATGTGAATGGAAAACAGCCACTGATGCCCAGGCATTTCACAGTGTGACCACCCTGCTCACACCAGAGTCTGGACACGGATCAGGAAGGAGCCTAGGGTTTTTAGCCCAAGTTCCTGCTTTGCTTTTCCAGAACGTCTTTAACCCCTCAGAGTCCAGCCGCAAAGTACTAACTTGGCCTCAGCCCCAGCCACCTCATGAGTGATGGGCGCTTCCTACCCTTGCTGTCCACCTACTGCTCGCTCGAGACCTGGACTGAGAACTGCCCTTCCCTGGCCTCATCCTCCCCACCCCAGTGTGGGATCTGTAAGCAATAAACCTTGTGCCTCTACTTCCTTTGGGTGCGGTATAGAACCTGCACCTTCTCAGAAAGACATGGGGTTCTCACTTCCCCAGAGCGAGAACTCAGGCGCGGAGGGAGCCACCTGCCAGCCCTCTGGGGTGGCTTGTGCCTCCTGCATCAGCAGGTCACAGTCTGCATGCTCTTAATGCACCAGCTATGGCCCCGACACACGTGGCTGCATCCCGTCCCCAGCACCGCAGTACAGCCAGTGCAGCTGTCCTTAATCAGAGCCAGAGAAAGTGACGCATGTTCCAGCCACATCCACAGGACACCTGCTCGGGCCAGGAGCTGTGCAGTTGGCGCTCAGACCAAAGCAAAACTCCAGAGGAGCGTCTGCGGCAGTGCAGCCAAGGCTAGTGCCCCTGCCCAGGTCCCAGGAGTGGGGCCACCATGGGCCCTGTCCCGGAAGGACAGCGCCCCTCCTCTGGCCATGGTGCTCTGTCCTGAGGGTGAGAGTCTTTGCCTGCCCTCCTCTGAACACCTGGCTGGGCGCAGACCCCTGCCAAGCTGCACTGGGGCCTGGGTCCTCAGCGCTGCTCCCCAGCCCTGGGCCCTGCGGCCCCCAGGCCGCACAGGACCACGAGCAGGAGCTGCCTGGGTGTTGGGCCCTCACCTTTGGGAACTCCCCTACTTTCCTCAGCCCTGACTCCAGATAAGCCTCTCCTTTAGAAAGCCGTTTTCGCTCTTGCAGATCACCACTGAGACGGAGAGAAAGACACCTCTGCAAAGCCTGCCTTGCCTGGGGGCTCTGAGAGCCCTCCTGCCCGAATTTCCCCTGTGCAGCTAGTGGGCAGGTCCTCCTGTGCCCTGGAGGGGAGGACAGCTGGCCTGCTCTCCCGTGTGCATGTGTGGCTCGTGCACAGGCAATGAGGACACAGAATCCTCCACGTCTTGCAAGGGTCTCTTGAGGCTCAGAAGACGGGACTATGGGGGGAGGGGTCCTACTGTGAGCCCACCACGGGAGAGGGATGAGGAAATCTACCCGCAGCTCAGCTTGTGGAGACGCGGCGTGATGCAGGGGTCACTCACCCAAGGGGTCTGAGGAGGCTGCAGGTCACATCCTCCTGAAACAACCTGGAGGCCAGGAGGCTGAGCACAAGACACCAAGACCCTCCAGACAGGGTCACTCTGGGTAGGAGTGCTGGTTCTGGCCAGCTGACCCTCTGACTGGCCTATGAAGGTCCCCTGTTGGCTGAGTCACTTCCTTTCTGCTGTCCACCTCCTCTGGACACATGGCAAAAGGAACAGGGGACATGGACTGCTCTGGACCCACAGGGAGCAGCCAAAACCTTCATGCTTCCCTGGCAAGTCCATAGCCTTGGCCAGAAGGTGGACCTTGGCTGCCCAGAAGGGGCCCTGACCGACCACCAGCACAGGACCTCAGTGCCGTCCCTCAGCCTACTGCCTGGGCCTTAACTCTGCAAACTCTTCTGTCCATGCAGCCCTGGCTCTGGGCCTCAGCAAGATCAGCACTGGCCCTGCTGGGTGGGGAACAGCCCCGGCCTGTGGGCAGGAAGCCAGCACGCCTCTGCTGTTGTCCCCAGGCCGCCGTCCTCAGCTCAGATTGTGGCCATGCCTCACCTGCCACCCTACCTCCTCCGGGGCAGCGTCTCCACTGAGCCCCGCTGGCTGTCAGCTCATGTGCTGGCCAGGAGCCCAGACGTAAGGCCACAGGGGCCCCGGCTCACAGCCCAGACAGCCAGTGCCCCACTTCAGGGCAGTGAGGACGACTCCCAGCCCTGGACGACCCTGACCTGCCCACCCACCACCAGGCAAGCAGCAGGGTGAGCCCCATGCCCAGCAGGCAGCCCTCTGACGCTCGCTTCTTCTGCCCTCCGTCCGGCCTCCCTGGGGCTCAGGCCTGCCAGGACCCTCTAGCCAATTATGCAGCTGGCAGAGCCTGGCCCTGGGAGGGGCCCCAAGAGGAGGCGTCCCCGGTGACGCCTGGCTTCCTGAGGGGCCCTTGTCCTCGTGCTGCACCTGGCAACCACTTCTCACCCCAACCCGACTGCAGCCGATGCAGGGCCAGCCCCCAACTGGCGTGTCTCCCAGGGCCCTGCGCCAGGGCCCACCACAAGAGCACCTGCGGGACGGCAGCCCCAGGCACCCCTGGGTGTGGCCTTGCTGCACACTGGATACTGGGTGCTCTTAGCATCCCCTCTGTAAACAGGGCAAGGTCTATCCCACAGGTTGATAGACCACCCCCCTCCCCCTCCCACCCAAGCCCTCTAGGAACTGCTGCTCCAGGACCCCTAGGCTGGGGGCTATTTCCTGCCTGATCCCCCCTGGCCAGGCTGCTCCCTCAGGTGGGGCCCCCCAGCTCAGTGTGGATAGGAGGAGGCTATGACTCAAAAGAGGAGCTACTGTAGGCTGGGTGGGAGAGCCCACCCTCAGGGCTCCGGGGCACACATGTAGGGCACACCAGGGTGCAGGGAGTTGGATGCACGGCCTGGGCCGGGCTATGGGCTGTTAGTCATGGGGTGCCCAGGCCTGGAGTCCTGGAAGGTGCTGGGGGTGCGCCCCACCCTGAGCCTGTTCCCCCATCAGCACTTTGCAGGTGACCATCAGCCAGGGTGGGTCCTGATAGGGTCCCAGGGACGAGGGGCGCCTTGGCAGACAGGTGTACACTGACCGCTGACCCTGGTCTCAAGTGTCACGCTACCCTGGGGACTCCAGCACCACCACGGGGCCACCGCCACACAGGCGTCTGGCTGCCCCTAATCGGGACCGCATGGGAAGTTGGCGGAAGGTCCCCCAAGGCAGGAGCACAGCCCCTCAGTCAGCGCCCACGCGGGGCTCCGCTTGTCTAGGGAGAACGAGGGCTGCTCTGTTTGCTTCAATAACCCTTACTTGCCTAAACACAGCAGCACTCTGGGGATTGGGGAGGTGCAGAGAAAGGCTTTTTAAAGCACCGATAATGAAGGTGGCCTGTGTCACGTATGCTGATCCTAGGTGTTACGTTTTGCATCCACTTTTAGGGCTCACGTCACGCTGCTGAGTTCCTGTTTCCTGTTTTCTCTTTTAATAGAGGTATAGTTGGCAAACAAAAAAGCCACACATGTTTAATGTATGCAACTTGAGCCTGAAGATAACTACACATGCATGAAGCCGTCACCATGAACATCTCCATCGCCTCCTAACGTGCCCCTCCTCTTTGTGTGATGGGAGCGTCTGACGTAAGACCCACCCTCTTACTTAGCTCCGAGCACCAGGCTCGGCCCCAGGCTCTGCCTAGGATTTTGTAGGCTCACCTCAGTTACTTCCTCAACTTCTCCACATCCAACAATTGGACCTCCCATTCCTCCTGTTGTAACTAATGCCTTTGCAAACATTCCTTGACCAAAAACTTTGTCTGAAAATCTCCTTATGATAAAGAAGGGCATTTGCAGACCCATAATTTCCCACTGACAAGACCACTCAGGAGGTGACAAAGCCTGGGGGTGGAGGTCCCCAGAAAAGCAGACCCAGATGCTGAGCGGGTGCCCCCAAGGCCTCCACAGGCCTGCCAGCCCCCGGGGCCCCGACCAGCATGGGCCTGAGCAGGACACCCTTCCTTCTCCGTGATGGGGATGCTGGTGTCTCCCAGCTAGCCCTGCCCCAGAGTGTGGCCATGAGTGGGAGGACGCCTGGGGCCCAAACACAGGGGTTTTCATTCCTGTAATAATGGAGGTGCACGTTCTTGCAGCAGTGGGTGTTTTAAAGCAGAATGAAAATATTCCCACAGTGTTAAAATGGGACTTGCCCCGACTCCACCCCAGTTGGGACACTGCTGTGACAGGAATCAGACACCACACAAGGCCCCAGAGGCCGTGCAGGTGCACAGAGGTATCTGAGAACCAGGCCTGCAGTCTGGGCTCCCACCTGGCTGGAGGAGAGTAAAAAGAACCCAGAGCGGGGGGTTTGTGCAGACACCCCTTTGGGGGCAGGGTGGAGGGTCCGCCTATACAAGAGCAGCCCTGGTGGGAACCCTGAAGCTGGGGGCACAGTGAGGGTCGGGAGTGGCCTTCGAGTGGGGGGGGCACCCCAGGATTTACTGGCCCGGAATCACCAGGGAAGGGAGGTGGCAGCTCCTCTGGGCCAGACGCTGCCACTGGGGTTCCAGAATCACCGCGAAGACCGCAGGGCTGTGAAAGGACGCACCTCAGCACACCCTGGGCGTGCAGGCTGCGGTCCGCAGAGGAGCCAGGGAAGGGCCACAGAGTGTGGGTGTCCCACTGCCAGGCCCCAACAGTGAGCACAAAGCTGGCTTCCCAGCTTCCCTGCCCCACAGGCCTCCAACCCCCACCATCACCCCGTAACAGCTCCTGAGTTGGAGAGGAGGAAATCTGACCGTGGGAGAGCTTCCTTTGGCTGCTGGATAAAGTCACCGCCAACTCAGTGGCCTAGAGCAACACAAATGTGTTGTCTTACAGTTCTGCAGCTTAGGGGCTCCGAACAGGCCTCTTCCGCTGACATGGGGGGGGGCGGGGCTGGCTCCCTCCTGGAGGCTGGGGGGTGGGGAGGGGAGGACCCATTTCCTTCCTCTTCTGTCCCTAGAGGCCGCGGCTTTCTTTGGCTCGTGGCCCCTTCCTCCTTTTCCAAAGCCAGTGTCTCAGTGACACGCTGTAGTCACGTCTCCTCTGACTGACCTCCTGCCTCCTCTTCCACCTTTGAGGGCCTGTGATGGCCCTGGACCTACTGGGATGGTCTAGTGGTCTCCCTGCTCCAGCAGACCCAGTCCCACCCACAGCCCTCGCCTCTGCTCCACCTTCTGAAGCACTTTCACAGGCTCTGGGGACTGGGATCCGGACATTTTCTGGGAGGAGGTGGGTTTTTCTGGTGCTCACAGGTGGAACACGGGCAGGAAGCCGCCTGCCCCACACCCACGGTCACAGCAGGGGCCCAGGCTGGTGAGTGTCCGTCCAGACATCCAGATTCCCAGGACAGCCTGTGTTCTGTGACAGCTGGACCTGCATTATCTGAGCGTTGTCAGAAAAGTCAACAGCTTAGAAATACACTTCTTATCTGAATGAATTTTAGGAACAGCTGGAGACAAAATAGAGCCATGTTTTAATTATGACAAGCAGTGGTGGTGAAAATAATCTTTATTTTTAAGCAGTCATGCAAGAAAAGTTCTGTGTCAATAATTGGTATTTCATGATCCCATATTACTTCATGACTGTTTTCCAAAATGATACATAAATGTACAGTCTTTTTAGGGAATTTTAGCCATACAGATACAAAGCTGGAAAGTCCTGCTGCCCTTACCAGGACGTCACCCCTCAGAACGCCTGGAGGGAAGGCTTCCCGGCACTTCCCGGGCTGTGTTTCGCTTTAACACGAAGGTGCTCACACGCTCCGAGGACATGCGGGTCTCATCCCGTGGCGCCAGGAGCGCACTGCCTGGCCCCCACCAGAACCCCGCACGCGGGCCAGCGCCCCTCCACTCGGACCCACCGGTGGGTGTTTGTGCTGCCCCCAAACTGTCCGCCTGCAAGCGTGGTGCTCTGTGCGGGTCTCCTTGTGAAGCCACGTGAGAAAGACGCAGCGTGACTGCAGGGGACGACACGGGTGTAAACACCGAAGTTTTTAAATAAGAAAAATCTCAAACCATAAAACAAAAACACCTTAAGGAACTAGAAAAAGAAGAGCAAATTTAACTCAAAGCCAGCAAAAAGGAGAAAATAGTAAAACTGAAGCAGACAAGTGGAGCGGAATCAACAAGCAAAAGTTGTTTCTTTGAGATCAACAAAACATAAACCATCAGCTACACTGACTGTGGAGAGAAGAGAGACGCCACCAAGTCAATCAAGAATGAAGCGGGGACATCGCCACTGCCCTCACACAAATCAGCAGGAAGACAAGGGCGTGCTATGAACAAGGCTGCACCAACAGATTAGATGGCCCAGATGAGAGGGACAAACTCCTAGACACACGAGCACCAACACTGACTCAGGAAGAAACAGAAAGTCTGAAGGGACCTCTAACAAGTGAGGGATAGAGTCAGTTAGCAAAAACGTCCCAGCAGAGAACGCCCAGGCCCAGGACTGCTGAGCCCCACCAAACGACTAAAGAGAACCGTCAACACCAGTCCCTTCTGGAAACATCCCCCCAACAGAGGAGAAACGCTCCCTGACGTGCTCCGTGAGGCCAGCACGGTCTGAGAGGAACGTCAGACAAACGCCACACGGAAGCCACACACCAACACCTGCAAACGCAGACAGAAAATCCTCGACAAAATACCAGAAACCTTCATCTAGTGGCATATTAAGCAGTTATGCACCATGACCAGTGGGATTCATCCCAGGAGTGCAGGGGGGACTCAAGGCACAAAGATCAGTATTTACACCACAGTAATAGAAGGGAAGGTGGGGACAGAGTCAGCTCAACTGACGCAGGAGAACCATTTGACAAAGTTCAACATCTTTTCATGATAAAAAGACTCCGAAAACTAGGTATAGGAAAGAACTTCTTCAACATGACAAAGGGCGTTTATGAAAAACCCACAGTTGACACCACAGCTAATGGTGAAGACAGTTAGGAGCGGGAACAAGACAGGAATGCCGGTCTTCACGAGCCAGAGTAACTAGGCAAGGAAATGGGTTCATAAAGGAGCAAGTAAAATTATCTCCCGGCCCAGACGGCATGACCCTTTATTAGAAAATCCCAAAGAGTCTGTGCCCCCAGACGTACCAGGGTTAATAGAAGAAACCCTAGTAAAGTTTCAGGGAATAAAACCAACACACAGAACCAGCAGTGTTTTGTAATATACTAGCAGTGAACAATTCAAAACAGAAGTTAAGAAAACAATTCCATGTACAGTAGCATGCAGAAAATGAAATATCTAGAAATAAACTTAACCAAGGAGAGGAAAGTCTTGTGCACTGAAGACTACAAAACATCATGAAAAAAAATTAATGAGGACCTAAAACAAATGGAAAGACATGCCATGTTCATGGATGAGATGACTTAACGCTGGTGACATGGCAACGCCACATAAAATGACCTACAGACCCAGCGCAATCCCTATCAAAATTCTAACGACCTTTTATGCAAAATCAGAAACGCTGACTCTCAAATTAATATGGAATAGCAATGGGCCCCAAATAGCCAAAGCAATCTTGGAAAAGAACAAAGTTAAATGACTCACACTTTCTGATTTCAAAGCCATAGTCCTCAGTACTCACGTAAGGATAGACATATACATCAACGGAATGGAATTGATAGTCAAGAAATAAACCCATAGATCTAGGCCAGTTGACTTTTGACAAGGGTTCAAGACCATTCAATGGAGAAAGAACAGTGTCTTCAACAAATGGTGCTATCCACCTGCAGAGGAATGGAGCTGGATCCCCACCTTCCACTGTTCACAAAAACTAACTCAAAATGCATCAGCAGTGAGAATATAAAAGATAAAATTGAAAAACTCTTAAAAGAAAACATATGAGTAAATCTTTCTGGATTTGGCAAAGGGTTCCTACATTTAAATAAAAAAAAACAGAAGCAAGAGCAACAAAAGAAAAACTAGATGAATTAAAAATCATAAAAATCAAAATCTTTTGTGCAGCAAAGAACGCTATCAAGAAATTGAAAAGAAAACTCATGAGATAAAATATTTGCAAATCATACATCTAATGAGGGTCTAATATTCAGAATACATAAGGAACACTTACAACTCAACAACTAAAAGACGGACAGTTCAATTTTAAAATGGGCAAGGGACTTGAATAGACATTTCACCAAAGAAGATGTCCACCTGCCCGTGAAGGCTCGTGAAAGAGGCTCAGTGTCACCAATCATCAAGCAGATGCAAACCAAAACCACAGCGAGGCACCACTTTGCACCCACTAGGCAGCTATATATTTTTTAAAAAACAGATAATAACAAGTGTTGGTGAGAATATGGAGAAACTGGAATCCTTGCACATTGCTGGTGGGAATGTAAAACGGTGCAGCCTGTGTGGAAAACAGTCTAGCTTTCCCTCAAAAAATTAAATGTAAAATTATCACATGACCCAGCAGTTCCACTCCTAGATAGAAATCCAAGAGAACTGAAAACTGCTGCTCAGGCAAACACTTGTACACAGATGTTTGTAGCAGCATGAATCACAACAGCCAAAAACTAGAAACAACCCTGAAAGATGAACGGGGAAAGAAAACGTGGTGTGGACTTACAATGGAATACAATTCGGGCATAAAAAGCAATAAGGTCCTGACACCTGCTACAACACGGAGCACCCTGAAGACATTAACTAAATGAAAGAAACCAGACACAAAGTGCCCCACGGTGTATGAGTTCATTCACCCAAAATATCTAAGGTAGGTAAATCCACAGACAGAAAGCAGATTGGTGGTTGTGGGTGCCAGGGAGGGAGGAAAGAAGGATGGACGTGAAGAAGATGTGCCAAAACTGGGTGGAGGTGACAACTGCACATTGTGAATATACTGAACACCACTGAACTGTGCACCGTGAGTGGTTCATTTTATGTTATATGAATTTCGCTTCAATGAAAAAGGGAAAAGAAGAGCATGTCAAAAAAGAAGGAATGACTTAAGTCATTCCCATGAATATACAGATGAATACTATTCTGACCTCAGAGTAGCCAAGAATTTTCTTTACAAGAGTGTGAATCATAAAAAAAAATATTGAAAATTTTGACTATGTTAGAATTAGGTCCTTCAGTGCCTCACCAGACAAGACAGACAGATGGAAAATAAGCCTAGATAAGATGTTCGACAAAATTTGTTAGCAGAAAATTGCAAGTTAAAACAAGGAGATACCACTGCGCACCTATAAGCACAGCTAGAATCCACGAGCCTGACCACACACAGCGGTGGCGAGGCTGTGGAGCAGCGGGACCGCTTGTCCATGGCTGGCAGGAACGCAAATGACAAGGCCACTTTGGAAGACTGGCAGCTTCTTAACAGACAAACGTGGTCTTGCCACACTCCTAGGCATCTGCCCAACTGATCTGAACACTTAAGCCCACCTAAAAACCTACAGCAGCTTTATCCATAATCACCCAAAACCAGGAGCAACCAAGACGTCTTTCAACAGGTGAACGAATAAACTGTGGTCCATACGTACATACAGTGGAATGTTATTTAGCACCAAAAAGAAATGAACCATCAAGCTAAGTAAAGACTTGGATGAACCTACAACGCACGTTGCTAACTGAAAGACACGGGTCTGAAAAGGCTACATACTGTATGATTCCAATTTTATAACATCCTGGAAAAGGCAAAGCTATGGAGACAGTAGAAAGCTCAGTGTTTGCCAGGGAGTCAGCGGGGAGGAGGAAGGGTTTAACAGGTGATGCTCAGAGGATATTCAGGGCAGTGAAACTATTCTGTATGTGTACTAGTGCATACATGATTCTGTTAAAAGCCACAGAACTTTACCATACAAAAAGTGAACTTTAATGGATGCAATTTTTTTTAATCACTTAGGAGATCTGGGGACTCTGGGACGGAATGCAGAAGGTGGCAGACAATTCAGTTGCATAAGGTATGCACGAAACAACCTCACTGAAGCGGGTGGGGTGTCGAGGTGCTGGTCTAAGTAACCCTGAGAATGAGCGGCGTCTGTAGGACTAAGCACGCAGCACTGCGCTCTAGTGATAAAGCTCCTCCTTGCCGCGTACTGGTTAACGATTCTGACGCCACCCCGCAGGTACACTGGGACTGGACAATTAAGTCAGCGGATGGTGGGTGGCGGGAGCCAGAGTCCTCACTGTGGGAGTGGACACTACAGATAAGCAAGGGGAGGAGGCTAGGCTGGTCCGTGCAGCGAGGGGTTCGAGGTGGAGACCTCAGTAAGATCTCATGTTCGGCTTAGCAGAGATACAGACGGTCACGCGCAGAAATGTTTATAGATGTGTGTGCACACAGGTTAGCACACACACATATACCCCCCTCCTCTGTCAGCTGAGGGGCCTAGAAGTAACAACACCCCGGCAGCAATAGGCATATCTAGTGCCAGGGGCTGGTTTCCAATATCATTGTCTAATAAAAGGCACCAAGGCTCCTTGGGGGAATGGCTGATTCTAGGGGTGGGACAAGAACCCAGAGCATCTCCAAGATCCAGAAAGTTAGTCAAGTGTGCAGAAAGAAAAGGCCTAAACGATGGGGCACGTCAAAGGGGCCCAGGAATGAACTGAGCTCCTGGGGGTCAAGGCTGGGATGGTTTAAGCAACAAAACAATTAGAATAATATTGGACTATAACCCAAAGCATGAAATAAATACCCATAAGTCTGTCCTGATATAAGCAAGTGGCTGGATAAAGAAAGCAGTGGGGCGAGCAGGCACGTCCTCCGCGCAGAAGAACCACAAGGAACTTAGGTGCAAACCCCCTCCGCAGAGGGAGGGGCGTGGCTTCCCACTCCTTAAATACAGGCTGATGTGACGGCTTCCTTCCAGGGGACAGCATGAAAGGCGCCGGGCCACCGGGCCGAGGACAGACTGACACACGGCCTCAGGCTGGCGATCATGGCCAACACCAGCACTCATTAACGGTGTGTATTTTGATACAATGTGATGAAAGTGGCCCTTTGCCTTTGTGGTCTTCCTCCCAAAGACCCAAAATCCCAGTCTAATCGTGAGAAAAACATGAGAAAAATTCCAATTTGAGGACAATCTATAAAACACTTTACCTGAACTCCTCAAAACTGTCAAGGCCATGAGAAAAAGGAAAGTATGGGGAACTGTCACAGCCGAGAGGAGCCCAAGGAAACATGACCACCAAATATTCTCAACAGGGTCCTAGGACACAAAAAGGACACTGGGTCAAAACTAGGGAAATCCAGATAAAGTTTGGCCTTTGGTTGATAATAACGTGTCAGTATTGGTTCACGAATGATAACAAAGGTACCACACTAATTAATGTAAGACATTAGCATTAGGGGAAACTGGCTTTGGGTGTATGGGAACTGTCTGTACTATCTTTGCAACTTTTCTGTAAATCTAAAACTGTTCTAAAATAGTTTTGAACAATTAAAAACTTCTGTTCTTCAAAAGACATCTTAAATAAACTGAAAAAGAGAAGCTATAAACTGGGAAAAGATATTTGCAGAACATGATAAAAAATACAAAATACTAATGAAAGGAATCAAAGATGAACAAAAAAAATGGAGAGAGAGACCATGTTCTTGGATTGCAAGATTCCATGTTGTAAAGATGTTCATTCTCCCTGCACTGATCTGTACACAACGCAGTTCCAATAACAATTCCAGCAGAATTTTTTCATAGAAATCAACAAGCCGAGGCAAAGGAACTGAAGGAGTCAAAACTACCTTGAAAACCAAGAGCCGAGTCAGAGAACTCACACCAGCTGGTCTCAGGCGTATAGACCTGCCATAATCAAGACAGCGTGGTACCAGGAAAAGGACAAACACGGAGACAAACGGAGGAAACAGAGAACCCAGAAAGAGACCACATGCGACTGATGACAACAAAGGTGAAACGGCAATTCAGTTTTCAACAAGCAGTGCTAAAAAACCAGATGTCCACGTGCAAAGCGCGAACTTCAGTCTACAGTCACACCCTGTCCAAAAATTAACTCGAGGTAGATCACAGACTTGAACATACAACCTGAAACTGTAAAACCTCTGGAAGAAAGCATAAGAAGACAATCTTTGAGACCCTGAGTTCGGCAAAGATTTCTTAGAAGTAACACAAGCACATCCATGAAAGAAAGTAATGATGAGCTGGACTTCATCAAATTACCAGCGTCTGATCTTCAAGAGACACTATCGATAGAATGGAAATACAGGACACGGTTTGAAAAACACTTACAGACCAAGTGTCTGATACAATATTTATATTCAGAATCAAAAATTCCCAAACTTTAGTGGTAAACAATACAACCAACCCAGTAAACGAGTGAGTGAAGGACACACACCGCATGGGTGACTCTCAGACGTATCATGCTGAGTAAAGGGACCCACATTCAAAAGCCACACACTCATCTGATACAATGTACGTAACAGCCTGGAAAAGTCAGAATTATAGGGACAGAAAACGGACTGCCAAGCACTCGGGATGGAGGAAAAAGTTCTCTGCAAAGGAGCAGCATAGAGAAAATTAGAACTGGACAAGGACATTGAGATGGGCTCCAGCTGTGCTCCATACGTTCAGACAGGGAAGCAGGGACTCGGGGGGCTTT